>NC_084554.2:48560000-48570000 GCF_033978685.3 Nerophis lumbriciformis
AGCCTTGTATACCTCTTTGCAATTGTAAATCTCGACAAATAGGAGGAAGGAAGGTCGGAAGTTGGCCTCATTATGCCCATAAATGGTCACACGTTCATTCACTACGTGTGAGAGAAGGGAAATCAAAGACTTGTTTAGAATAAACATCACCAACTATTCTTAGTAAGGATCACTAAAACACAGTTTATCAACAAGGAAGTTACATCCAAAAATGATTTTCATAATAATGGACGGCTTACAAAGCACCTTTCCAAATGAATTACGTCACCTTCTTCGTGACGTCAATTGTTTTCGACACGTCACAAAGGTCATCGCGAGATTTGGGATCACAGCGCCCTCGCGTGGACGTGGGCGGGAAAGCCGACGGACGGTATGGGAAGTACGCCGCTGCTAGCTATAGCATCGAACACAAACACGGACTAAACCCACTTCCTTTCCCCACAAACGCCACCAAAAGCTCCGAAAGGACATTATTCGGAGTGGAATCTCTCTTTCGCAAGCCGTGACCCCGCAGCGCGTAGAGGAAACCCCGCTAGACCAGACCAGGCCTGGTGCCTGCTCCTTCTGTGTACCCGCTTTTTGGTGCAGCTCAGGCGGCCAGCGCTGTCACTCGAGTCCGAGGCTTCCGGTGGTTCGTGGTTTTCTGCACAGAACGAACCAGTGGACCTCTGAAATCCTTCCCGTCTCCACATTAACTTCTCCCGGGCTTATTGTTTAATTTTAAACGGGCGTGTGGACGCCCTACTTGGCGAAGGGACGCTTCTGTCGGCGGCGCGGCCTCCTGGTTTGTTGTGGGCCGCCATGAATCTCAGTGAACAATAACAAGAACCGTGACGAGCCCCCACAGGAGAGAGGCCATCCACGGAGCCTTCCTTTGCAAAACACCAGCGCGGCGGCGACTTCTGACTATGGAACTATCATGGAACCAAGCGGGTCATTTTCCCTTCAGAGAGCCCGGGCCGCCGTTGCTTTAAGGCGGCTGTGTGACGTCTATGCTCCGCTCCACACACACGATGCTCTGTCGAACCTCAGCCCGCATTGAAGCACAGGAAGGCCCGCTTGTGAACTGACTCGACACCGAGGATGGATTGAATGTAACTTAACGGAACCGAGGACGTGTTTTTCCTTTTTTTTTTTTTTGGACCGGATGTTGTCTTTAAAGCCCCCGGAGTCAATTTGTTCATCTGCGGTGTTCGTGTGACACATTTGTTCGCTATTTTTGAGACATCGGGACCGAGCGGACCGGGGCTCCCCGGGCCAGGCCGCGGAGATGAACCCGGTGAACGCGACGTCGCTGTACGTGTCGGCGAGCCGCTCCGTGCTGCAGTGCGACCCCGGAGACCCCCGAGCCCTGGCCGAGCTCTGCAGGCTACTGCCCTTCTTCCGACAGTCCTTGTCCTGCCTGGTGTGCGGTAAGTGCCCGTAAACAATACTTTATTATCCATGTTAACATTCATGTGTTTTGTTCTTATTAATAACCATATTTTACTGTTCATATTAATATGCGCTTTGGACGTTGCTTCACAACAATGTCTTAAACAATATTGCCTTCACTTGCTGTCGGAAAAACGAGTGACAGTTGGCAAACGCGATACAATTTCATCACAATGACGCTACACAGCAACACGATGCGTTATTCTGCACATTTGCATGTATATTTAATGCGGTTTATTGTGAAATAAGCGTGGTTTTGTTGTGGAAACGATACATAGCGCGTGGGTTTTGTGTTTTTTGAAGTGCCTGAACGCAGCCATAGTTACCGTGACACACCCCCTTTTGTATGCTACTTTAGTGGCACGATTTATATTAATGTGCGCTTCGGACGTAATTGCTTCTCAACAATGTTGTCATTGCTGTATTAAACAATGCTGCCTTCACTTGCTGTCGGAAAAACGAGTGACAGTTGGAAAACGCGATACAATTTCATCACAATGACGCTCTATAGCAACACGATGCATTATTCTGTACATTTGCATGTATATTTAATGCGGTTTATTGTGAATTAAGCGTGGTTTTGTTGTGGAAACGAGACATGTGATTTGTTTTTCGGAGTTCCTGAACGCAGCCATAGTTACCGTGACACACCCCCTTTTTATGCTACTTTAGTGGCACGATTTTTATTTAACAGTTATGCAAGCAAAATAACGCAATTAAAAAAAAAAGGAAATACACTTTATTATCCATGTTAACATCCATGTATTTTGTTCTTATTAATAACCATGTTTTACTGTTCATATTAATTTGCGCTTTGGACGTTGCTTCACAACAATGCTGCCTTCACTTGCTGTCAGAAAAACGAGTGACGATTGGCAAACGCGATACAATTTCATCACAATGACGCTATATAGAAACACGATGCATTTTTATGCTAATTTGCGTGTATATGTAATGCGTTTTTTTTGTGAAATAAGCGTGGTTTTGTTGTGGAAATTAGACAAAGCGTGTGAGTTTGTGTTTTTCGGAGTTCCTGAACGCAGTCATAGTTACCGTGTCACACGCCCTTTTTATGCTACTTTAGTGGCACGATTTATATTTAAGTTATGCAAGCAAAATAACGCAATTAAAAAAGTAGGAAATATACTTTATCATCCATGTTAACATTCATGTATTTTGTTCTTATTAATAACCATGTGTTACTGTTCATATTAATATGCGCTTTGAACGTTGCTTCACAACAATGCTGCCTTCACTTGCTGTCGGGAAAACGAGTGACTGTTGGCAAACGCGATACAATTTCATCACAATGACGCTATATAGAAACACGATGCATTTTTATGCTCATTTGCATGTATATTTCATGCGTTTTTTTGTGAAATAAGCGTGGTTTTGTTGTGGTAACAAGACAAAGAGCGTGGGTTTGTGTTTTCCGGAGTTCCAGAACGCAGCCATAGTTACCGTGTCACACCCCCTTTTTTATGCTACTTTAGTGGCACGATTTATATTTAACTGTTATGCAAGCAAAATAACGCAATAAAAAAAAAGTCGAAAATGTGTAAAACAGAGGTGTCCAAACGTTTTCCAGCGAGGGCCACATAGAGAAAAATTTAAGGATGCATATACATTTTGTATATGAAAAATACTCAAACCAAAACAATGTAGGTGAACATATGCTAACATTTAAAAAAAAATTCTACATCTTAGCTTTGTGTTATAGATAACAAAGCATTAAAATAATTCATGATTGTTTTAATAATGATTTTATTTGTATTTATCTTAACTGTGCTCGAAAGTAAGCCTGTATTTACTAATATGGCTATTATTATACGGTCAACTGAAACGCTTTTGAGGGCTTTAGTACACTCAAAAACACATGTCTCACAAGACATATGTACACTTTATCATCATGACAGGACACACGGAAATCATCAAAGTAAGACGTTCAGGTTGTCGGCCATTTGGGTTTTCAGGTCCCATTTTGGGGGGATTTGGTCACGTTTAATTTTTCATCGTTTTTTGTTCTAATTTGGGACCTGTTTAGTTTGTTTATAGAATAAAAACAATAAAACCCGAGCTGCGGGCCGCAAATGGCCTCAGGGCCGCACTTTGGACACCCCTGGTGTAAAACATGTTATGTTTTATCATATTATCGTTTGATATTGTGATGTTGTAAAATTGTATGCTGTATTTTATTTACCTTAATGCTCACCTGCAGCAGTTTTATCAATAAGCGCTTGAATAATAGATTGGTGTGGCTGGAGAGGGTATATATAGAGCGTGTGTGTGCAGGGTCCATCTCGCCAGCCCCAGGAGCACTTAAGTGTGCTCTTATCAATGGGCCTTCATCCTTTTTCCTGTCTGCAGCTGCAGGCCTTAGCAACCGGCCGTTGCTAAGGAAGCTGCACCGAAAGAATGAAAAGGCGCTTGTTGTATGGCGAGGGGGCGGAATGTAAAGAAACATCCAGCTGTGAGCAGATAAAGGGATGTTTGCTGATTTAAGAAGATAAAGATGACTTTATTGAGACATATTTTCATGTGTTTCCTAGGCAACCTGCTGCAGGACCCCATAGCGCCCACTGACTCATCGTGTCAGCATTACGTGTGTCGCGCCTGCAAAGGTCAGAGGATGCAGCTGAAGCCGTCATGCAGCTGGTGCAAAGACTACTCCCGCTTCCAGGAGAACCGCCAGCTCTCCTTGCTGGTGCGCTGCTACAGGAAGCTCTGCCTCTACATCACGCAGTCGCCGCTCGCCCCGCACATCGCCAGCGCCGCCGACGACTCGCCCGACCTGCAGGCCGTCCTCAGCGAGGGCCTCAAGTTGGCCGAGAGCGAGCACGAGGACGCTTCGGACGCCGAGAGCTCCCCTCAGACTGCCTTGCCCGACCAAGCCCCGCCCCCCAGTGAGGTGAAAGGTGAGGATGCGAGCCTTAATGGGCTGCACGATTGTAACGGGCTGGTCGCCAAGCAGGAGGGCTTTTCGGAGGCACTCCCGGTGTGCGTCGCGGCGGAGGCGGGACTTTGTGACATCGGCACTTTCGGAGAGGACTTGAAACATGGCGGGGGTCCGCTGTTGTTGAGCGTGGAGGAGGTGCTTCGGACCTTGGAAACGGACACTGAGCCCACCCAGCAGCTAGATGACCCTCTTATACCGCTATCTAACCTCAATGGTCCTACCTGCCCTGCTGAGCCCCGCCCCCTTCCCCTAGAGAGCATCCGCCACCCCTTCCAGGCCTCAGCCGTCGCCCCCCCGCGCTGCCACCGCAAACGTTCCCGCTCTGAGAGCGACAGTGAGAAGGTGCAGCCCCTCTCCATTTCCAGCCTCCTCCAGGCGCCCTCCCCCAACAGAGCGCCCCTTTACCTCACCCTGGGCACCCCCACCAGACCGGAGCCCAGGTTCCACGCTGCCGCGCCACACCACCTGGCGCCGGTTTCTAACGGCGGCTCCCTCAAGACAGGCAAGACGGCGCTGGTGAAGCCGCTGAAAAAGACGGCCGAGCACCACGGCGGCGCCAAGAAGGCTCACGCCAAGGCCCGGCAAGGTGCCCCCAAACCCCGGTCACAGCCTCGGGTACCGCCCCACCCCCACGCTCACCCCCCCACACACCCGCCCAGCCCCTCCAAGCCGCTGTATAAGAAGCCTGTGGAGAAAAAGGGCTGCAAGTGCGGGCGAGCCACCCAGAACCCGTCAGTGCTGACCTGCAGGGGGCAGCGTTGTCCTTGCTACTCCAACCGCAAGGTAAGATCTTCAGACTGGCTCCAACACAAGCAGTACTAATACAACTTCAACTAGTGAAACTAATACAACTTCAACTAGTGAAACTAATACAACTTCAACTAGTGAAACTAATACAACTTCAACTAGTGAAACTAATACAACGTCAACTAATGAAACTAATACAACTTCAACTAGTGAAACTAATACAACTTCAACTAGTGAAACTAATACAACTTCAACTAGTGAATGGGGTGAATTCACACATGCATAGACATCTTACATAAAGATGGGCACGAGGTCACGTAACAAGATTTGTGGCCGACATTTTACCTCAGTTCTTCTGGTCTGTGCCTGCCTGCGACTGACCAAGTTCCACACGGTCACAGCAAGGAGGTTCATTTGTGTCCTTACTACCAAAGAGTTTTTGTCCAGGGTGTACCCCACCTTCTGCCTGAATGCAGCTGGGATAGGCTCCAGCACCCCTGAGAGGGACAAGCGGTAGAAAATGGATAGATGGATGGAATTCTTTACGTTTGAATTTTGCGAACACATTTTTTTTTTTTTAACATGAAATTATACTTTTAGTGACAATTTAAGTGAAAAAAAAAGTTGGCAAAATGTGTTTCAAAATTCAACATTTTAAAATTCAGTGCAAAAAAAGCAGGACTCACTTCCAGTAAATGAAGACTGACACAGTAGAAACAGCCAATGAGCTGTCACGTTTGAAGTCACATGACACCGAGGAAACACTCAATTGTTGTAGATTACATTTTCAAACACCATTTATTTTGCACAGTTTTTAAACATTTTTTTAATGAAATTGTCAGCATAATTTGTTGCCAAAAATATTAGTTACCAAAATTCAAACGCAAAATATTCAGGTACATAAATTCAGTGTCAAAAAAGGTTGAATAATAAAGACACCTAATATGTGACAATAGTGTTGATGTAAGGTGCAGTAAATACATAATTGTTCTGGGGTAAATAACCCACTCAGTGGCCTAGTGGTTAGAGTGTCCACCCTGAGATGGGTAGGTTGTGAGTTCCAACCCCAGCCGAGTCATACCAAAGACTATAAAAATGGGACCCATTACCTCCCTGCTTGGCACTCAGTATCAAGGGTTGGAATTGGGGGTTAAATCACCAAAAATGATTCCCGGGCGCAGCCACCGCTGCTGCCCACTGCTCCCCTCACCTCCCAGGGGGTGATCAAGGGTGATGGGTCAAATGCAGAGAATAATTTCACCACACCTAGTGTGTGTGTGACTATCATTGGTACTTTAACTTTAATATGGTTAACTACAACCACTAGGTCACTATGTCTATGGTCAGCCATTAAAGGCATGAAAGCAATTTCTGCTGACACCAAAACTATTGGCAGCTGCTGCTACCACTGCAGAAATAGAAATACATTCTGAGATGAAATAGTCTTGTGAGCCAAATCTAAATCACTAGAGTGGTGATTTTCCAACTGATACGCTAAAGAATCACTTAATGTTCAGTGTTACTGTTCAAACTGTGTGCCATGTTATATTAAATATAACATTTAATGAATACTTAAGCCTACTATGTTGGTCATTCTGGTGGTACTAGGTGAAAACAAGTTTGACTGCACTTTTCTAATATTCAAGATAATTATTTCTCTATACCGTATTTTTCGGACTATAAGTCGCAGTTTTTTTCACTTATACTCAGGAGTGACTTATGTGTGAAATTATTAGCACATTACCGTAAAATATCAAATATAAGAGACTAGACGTATAAGATTTCATGGGATTTAGCCATTAGGAGTGACAGATTGTTTGGTAAACGTATAGCATGTTCTATATGTTATAGTTATTTAAATGACTCTTACCATAATATGTTACGTTAACATACCAGTTGGTTATTTATGCCTCATATAACGTACACTTATTCAGCCTGTTGTTCACTATTCTTTATTTATTTTAAATTGCCTTTCAAATGTCTATTCTTGGTGTTGGCTTTTATCAAATACATTTCCCCAAAAAATGCGACTTATACTCCAGTGCGACTTATATATGTTTTTACCCTTCTTTATTATGCATTTTCAGCCGGTGTGACTTATACTCTGAAAAATACGGTAGATATAAATGTAAGCTATGTAGAATAATTGTGGCATTAAATGAGTTTGAAGTGGCATGAAATGAAAGGTGTTTCTCTCACAGGCGTGTCAGGACTGCATCTGCCGTGGCTGCCAGAACTCCTACATGGCCAATGGTGAGAAGAAGCTGGAGGCCTTCGCCGTGCCTGAGAAGGCCTTGGAGCAGACGCGCCTCACGCTGGGCATCAACCTCACCAGTATCGCCGCCGCCGCCCTGCGTGGTCCGACCGGCGGCTCGCCCGGCAACACCATCCTCAACGTGAGCACCGCCACAGGAGCGCCCGTCCCCGCCGCCTTCCTGTCGGGGGCGGGGCACGACAGCCGAGGGTTTGACGACTCACTGGACATGCGCTTTGACTGCTGAGGTGGTCCTGAGCATCATCATCATCACCACGGAGTCATTTTTCTACATGACTTCATCAGGAACATTTTATGATCTATTTTTTACAAGATGGGAAAAATTAAACAGACCAGCTTTTGACGTTAAAAGAAGTGACTCCGGCAGCTCCCTGTGACCTTTAACCCCTCATGCACACGTCAACTTGCTGCTAAAAGACCAGAAGAGACTCACTAGTTTGTTCTATTAAGTACATCCGCCACACTTGACTATTTATTGGAGCAACGTTGCGGTCGTGTCTTAGCGTTAGCTTGTGTCTCCCCCCCCTCCCTCCAGGGGCATTTACATGTCATATAACTTTCATGTTTCCACAAAAAGGAAAAAAATCAAACCGTTCAAAAAAGTTTGCCTGTGGGCTTTTTTTTTTCCCCCTCAAGCTGCAGTTCTTCAAGCGGGCACAAGATGGCAGCACAGCACGTGTTGTACAACAGGGTAGGGAACATTTATTGCACACATTTACACATAACACTTATTTACATTCACATTTCATTTACAACTTGACCCATTACAATTTAACATGTTTCCTTTTAACCCCGCGTTGACGTTTTTAAAAAAAATGCTACAACGCTGCATTCATGACCGTGGGACGTTTTAATGTCGGGACCATAAAGCTACAGTTTCATGTGAGCTGTTACAAATTAATCATTTATAGCCAGTGTTTGATAAAAAAAAAAGCAAAATAGCTGATTATTGACATATTTGTATCGATTGATGAGGCAACTTCAGGGTATGAGAAAAGATTTGTAGGAATTGCAAAATGTACGTTAGTAAGCAAAGTAACTTTATTTCAAGATGTGAGCCTGCTTCATTAGTGTGGAGCGGGCATTTAGTTATCTAACGGTCCAAGGCACCTTCTAAAAATACTTTTTACAAAACAAAGTGGAATAAAAGATCAAACCAGTGAAATGTAAGCAGAAAAGGTTGCGATATTGAATCTAATTACACGAAAACAACAAAATCAATGTTATTAATGATTGACTTATTCAAGGTTCCAATTACTTCACAAACATTTCCACTTTTAAATGTTTTGGGGTGTTTGCCACATGTTTTACATCTTTTTTGTCAAAGAAAACTTAAAAAAAAAACTTAAACTCAACAGATAGATCTGAAGTTAGTAAGACTTTAGTGTTAAAAGCAAAATAAAAATATGTATGACTTATTTTTGGAACCCCAAGAATTTTAGTGCGATTTTTTTTTTAACTCACTGCTCAAAAAATGATAAAATCAATTGATTAATTATTGACCTAATTAGGGCTGTAATTAATTCACATCAAATATTCCACTTTGAAAATTATTTTGGGGAAAATATTGTATATTTTGTGTTTTTACTTCAAAAACGGTTTTCTAAAAAAGACAAAAATGTTTCTTTGTATGGACAGAATGACCTTTCTGAGAAAGTAAGACTTACTTTGAACACTTATGAGTTCCCTTTTGGTTTAACTCAAAAAAAATAATTATGAAACGAATGTTAGGAATTATTGACCTAATTAGGGGTCCAATTACTTCACATCAAATAATCCACTTTGAACATTTTTTTTAGGGGTATTTTGTGTTTTTGCCATAAAAACGAGGGTTTTCTTGAATGGACAAAAAGGGCATAAAACACTTTAAAAATGTATATCGACAAATAGGCCCGAAGTTGATCTAGAGATTTAAGTGTTGAATAAAAAATGATATATGATTAATTTTTAACATTATGACTGAGACCCTTATGGGTTCCCTGGCACCTAAACCTGAGGTAAGCCTTAAAATTAAAATAATAATGTATTGATTTTGAAAATGAAAAATATCAAAATGCTTTCATTTATCAGTGTGGAGCCTCACTGGGAGAAGCTGTAGTGTTTGTTGCAGTGGATGCGCGCCCTCTAGCGGTGGAGCTGAGTATTACAAGTAAGTGACGGTGCGATCATACCTCGCTTCCATGTTTTCGTCCTTCCGACTTTCCAGCTTGTAGTAAAAGTCCCGACAGCGCCCCCTGTGGTCTGTGGGCGTCTTAGCTGATGAGAAAGGCCCCGAAGAAGCTGCTTTTCTCGTCCATGTCCACAGCGGAGGCGTTGGTCACTGAGACGAAGAGGCGGTCCCCGGGGCTGAGCGGGAAGAGCCCCCCCTGGTGGGCCGAGTGCAGCGAGAACTGGGACTCCCGGGACCAGCAGGAGGTGCGGCTGGTCTTCATCAGCAGGATGGGAACCGGGTAGGTGCTCACCTGAGAAGACGGCGGTCAAGAGTGGGCGTGACGGTTACGACGTGCGAGAGCGCCCTCACCTTTTTATAGATGTACTGCAGCAGAGGTCTTCCCGTGTCCTCCGCCGAGTCGTCCTCCGCGTCGTGG
>NC_084554.2:48575000-48660000 GCF_033978685.3 Nerophis lumbriciformis
GTGCCACAGGTCCATAAAATATTGATATTCCACAAATGCCACACAGGTTTGTTTTACACCAGGAAGGCAGAGTGCTGCCAAACCACAGAAGAGTCTTCTTAACAAAGAGATAAAAGTCAGGTTGCTTCTGGAGGTTTTCTGCTTAGTGGTGGGGAGACATGCTCTGGGGCTTGTGGAGGCGGATCGTGCAGCCCGAATTGCAGCGTACAATGAGATACCTCACTGAATGCGGCCGATACGTCAACGACAACTACAGTACCTGAAAAAAGTAAGAACGCCCCTCACATTTCTGCAATTATTCCATCATAGACTTTCATGGTGACTTTGGAGTCACAACCTTCAAACTGAAAGTAGAGCAGTGATGTCATCACCGAGAATTCCAGGAACAAGCTGCGAGGTTCTAGCCAAGAGGATAAAGGTCGAACAATAAGTGACTACTGTAGATAACAAATACAAAGACGTCCATTGGGAAACATACTCGAGCTGTGAGGGACGATACGGTGATTACCATGATATCAATGTTGGTCATTTCCAAGAAACACAACGCAGCACCCGGCACAACAAAGCGGTCTACTTTAAGAAACAGACTTTATGGTAGCATCTACAACATTTTTTTTTGTTATTTTGCCCATTGTCCACAATCCTGTCTCTCTTTGCTGTGTATATATATATATATATATATATATATATATATATATATATATATATACATATATATACATATATATATATATATATATATATACATATATATATATACATACATATATATACATATATATATATACATACAGGTAAAAGCCAGTAAATTAGAATATTTTGAAAAACTTGATTTATTTCAGTAATTGCATTCAAAAGGTGTAACTTGTACATTATATTTATTCATTGCACACAGACTGATGCATTCAAATGTTTATTTCATTTAATTTTGATGATTTGAAGTGGCAACAAATGAAAATCCAAAATTCCGTGTGTCACAAAATTAGAATATTACTTAAGGCTAATACAAAAAAGGCATTTTTAGAAATGTTGGACAACTGAAAAGTATGAAAATGAAAAATATGAGCATGTACAATACTCAATACTTGGTTGGAGCTCCTTTTGCCTCAATTGCTGCGTTAATGCGGCGTGGCATGGAGTCGATGAGTTTCTGGCACTGCTCAGGTGTTATGAGAGCCCAGGTTTTTCTGATAGTGGCCTTCAACTCTTCTGCGTTTTTGGGTCTGGCATTCTGCATCTTCCTTTTCACAATACCCCACAGATTTTCTATGGGGCTAAGGTCAGGGGAGTTGGCGGGCCAATTTAGAACAGAAATACCATGGTCCGTAAACCAGGCACGGGTAGATTTTGCGCTGTGTGCAGGCGCCAAGTCCTGTTGGAACTTGAAATCTCCATCTCCATAGAGCAGGTCAGCAGCAGGAAGCATGAAGTGCTCTAAAACTTGCTGGTAGACGGCTGCGTTGACCCTGGATCTCAGGAAACAGAGTGGACCGACACCAGCAGATGACATGGCACCCCAAACCATCACTGATGGTGGAAACTTTACACTAGACTTCAGGCAACGTGGATCCTGTGCCTCTCCTGTCTTCCTCCAGACTCTGGGACCTCGATTTCCAAAGGAAATGCAAAATTTGCATGGTTGGGTGATGGTTTGGGGTGCCATGTCATCTGCTGGTGTCGGTCCACTCTGTTTCCTGAGATCCAGGGTCAACGCAGCCGTCTACCAGCAAGTTTTAGAGCACTTCATGCTTCCTGCTGCTGACCTGCTCTATGGAGATGGAGATTTCAAGTTCCAACAGGACTTGGCGCCTGCACACAGCGCAAAATCTACCCGTGCCTGGTTTACGGACCATGGTATTTCTGTTCTAAATTGGCCCGCCAACTCCCCTGACCTTAGCCCCATAGAAAATCTGTGGGGTATTGTGAAAAGGAAGATGCAGAATGCCAGACCCAAAAACGCAGAAGAGTTGAAGGCCACTATCAGAGCAACCTGGGCTCTCATAACACCTGAGCAGTGCCAGAAACTCATCGACTCCATGCCACGCCGCATTAACGCAGTAATTGAGGCAAAAGGAGCTCCAACCAAGTATTGAGTATTGTACATGCTCATATTTTTCATTTTCATACTTTTCAGTTGGCCAACATTTCTAAAAATCCCTTTTTTGTATTAGCCTTAAGTAATATTGTAATTTTGTGACACACGGAATTTTGGATTTTCATTTGTTGCCACTTCAAATCATCAAAATTAAATGAAATAAACATTTGAATGCATCAGTCTGTGTGCAATGAATAAATATAATGTACAAGTTACACCTTTTGAATGCAATTACTGAAATAAATCAAGTTTTTCAAAATATTCTAATTTACTGGCTTTTACCTGTATATATATATATATATAGTAAATACGGGACCTTTTGCCCATCATCTACAATCATTATGTGAGACAACATGTTTTACCCCTTGCTGTGCGATTTAAATAGTGAAAATCGACTAGTAGGAGGCGGCCAACAATGCAGGTAATGATTCAAGAGTGTAAAAATAAAACCAACAGGATGGAGTTACATGCTGTGACCTGCTTATTCACCAAGCTGTAGCGACATCATTATTTGAAGAGCTAACACAGAGGACAGGGTTCCTCCTTAATGTAATTGATGGTGGACGCCAAAATAAATGCCGCCACACCTTAAAAAGGAGTGTTTTTATGTGAAAACAAATTAAAGCCAGATAGTGCAATGTAACTTCCAGAATAAGTGTCACAAAGTTTTTTTTTAACTTTTATTGCCAATCTTATGCTAACAGCCGGCCCAATTCCAACACATATTCTCTCCCGTGCACACTAGGGGTGTAACGGTACACAAAATTTCGGTTCGGTACGTACCTCGGTTTAGAGGTCACGGTTCGGTTCATTTTTGGTACAGTAAGAAAACAAAATATACATTTTTTGGTTATTTATTTACCAAATTTGTAAACAATGGCTTTATCCTTTTAACATTGGGAACACTATAATAATTCTGCCCACGTTAATCAACATTAAACTGCCTCAAGTTGTTGCTCAGATTAAATAAAATGACAAAACTTTTCTTTAAACAGTTTCAAGTCAACTCATCATGCTTAATTTATTACAGCATTTGGGAAGCCTGTAGTTGATTTTTATTATGTAAACGTTATATTTTTATCAACATGTGATAGCAGGGACCCTGCCATTCAAAACTAGGCTGCTGCATTACTAATGATTAATGTAACTATAGCTGAAAAAATGGTGCAATAGGAGAGACTATTCATTCCTGAACACCATGGAGTTCATGTAGGCTTAATGATGCACTTACATTATTATATCAACTATCAGAGACAGAAACTCTTCATTTAACATAATGTCCTTTTTTGCTGCTTCAACACAGCTCAATCAACACAGAAAAAGGTAAAGTGAAATAACAGACAGACAGGGCTTTGCTGTCCGTAACGCACGCACGCACGCACAGCAAAATTAGCTAACGTTACGCTAAAAGCGAATTAGCCTTCACCTCAAGCCAGGACTGCGAGCGAGCTGAGCTACAGTTTATATTTCTAGAAGGTCAACGGGCTCATAGTGATGTTACTAGTAGTTGACTGGGAGGTGTTTATTATCATTTGGGGAGAGTCCGCTGCCTGATGTTTACCTGCTAAACACTAAGCACTGACTACGTGTTCTCTGAATACGCACTGCTGATTGGCTGTTACCGCTCCGTTTGTAACCAATCAGATGGTTGTGTGGGTGGGACAATGCTGGGTGCTGTGTAGAGGACTGACAGAATCAGAGGCAGAAGGAAGCAGAGCAGCTTGTTAAGACTTTAGCTTAGGCGGCTACTTAATATGTTCATGTGGAAACTCGTTCGGTACACCTCTGAACCGAACCAAACCCCCCGTACCGAAACGGTTCAATACAAATACCGTACCACCCCTAGTGCACACACACCCTTATTAATACTTCACTCCCAGACAGCACTTCCTCATTCTATGTCAACATGGCGTGTTCACGACCGTGGGAACAATGAACAACAATACACCAACGTTACATTAATTCCAGCAGGTCGTTACAGTATGAATGGCAATATTTATAGTTTATTATTTGCGCACAAATGATGCACCAAAAAATTTGGCAGCCGAAAAAGACTGACCACCGGAGCAGCACTGCCAAAACCGGATGTTGTGATGACGTAGGCCAAGGGGTGTCCAAACTACGGCCCGCCGTCTTTAAGTTGCCCCGCGAGATGTCATAAATTCAATTAAGCATCGCACCACGGAGAGCATTCATATCAATTTTAAATACCTGAATGCTACAAAATTGGTACCATCTTGCGGACATCAGATCAATGACCCTGAAATTTACTTAGCAGTTATAACATAGCATTTACTTATATGACACAATCCACACAACCTTCCCTAGTCATAAAGCAAAAAAAAAAATCTATAACAAAGGTCAACACACGGTCACTGAACTTTGTAGATATTATAAAAAACGTTCAAACACCATACAAAAAAATTTAAATTACAACCATTAAAATCCATAGTGCATGATGGGAAAAATGTAAAACACTCCCTCCACACTTATCTATGCTTGGCGCATTTTAGCTGCTTGAAAGGGGGTCGTCACAGACGTAAACAAGATAGGAGTCAAACTTTCACATACTATTAATAACCTATTATATTGATATAAAATGTACATGTAGCACCCACACGTACAGTTACTTTACATGCATTTGGCTTTCGGCCCACAGCCACATTTTTTTTTGGCCCTCAAGTCAAAAAGTGAGGACACCACTGTCGTAGTGTTAGAATAATTATGTATATATTATCACACAACTCTTATGCTTAAGGGCCGTTGCTATAGTTATTATCAATTGTGCCGAAGTTGTATTTTTTCTATCTGTGCAAAACCAGTCGTTTCGTATCAGTGTTTGTTTCCAGAAGCGGCCTGCTGACTGCCAAGGGCGAACATCGAGTACCGAGACGCAGAGACAGGGCGATATCACGAGTGTCAGAACATTTGCATTTCATTAATAGTCATATATCGTGTCTAACTGGGGCTGTTGAGATTACCCCCTTCCCTCAGCGACAGCCTCAGGATGTAACCAGGGACCTCCCAAATAAATAGAGGAAGCATGTGGGCAGGATTTTAGAGCGTAGTTTGGATCTGTAACTAGAGTTCAGCCCAAACGTTACTCCTCATTGAGCCAAATTTAACTCTGTCTCTGCATGATTCCTTGCTGTTTAATAGATGTCATCAGTGTTTGAACCTGACACGTAGGCAACACATATATCGCAGATCTACAAAATGTGCGATATTAAGGGGCCAGGGGCGGCTTTTAAGAAGAGAAAGGCTCGCAGAAGCGCAACCTAGGGAAACCCTGCAGTCGTGACACACAGTCTTGCTCAAAATGCTCCTTCATACCACTAGAAAGTAGCCTGACAGCAAACTACTAATTAGCTTGAGCTGCTAATAATGTTGGTTACAACCCACCTCAAAATTAAATAAAGAAGAAGGAAGAGCTGCTTCTACTGTGTTGTTTTTGACTTAGAAAAGTGTGTGCTAGGTCAGTCATTCTCAAACTGAGGTGCACGTACCATTAGTGGTAAGTAGGGATGATGTTCGAAATCGGTTCTCCCGGTTGTTCGATAAGAAAAGAACCGATGCCATGGACTTGAATCCCTTTTTGAGAACCGGTACCCGTTGTCGAGACCACTATAGTAAAGAAAAAGAGTTGGTTCTTTATTCGAATCCCTGGGAACAAATCCCTTCCCACGTACAGGAAATGCCCTGTGGGACCTGCAATGTTATGCCCATTTGATTGTAGACTCTTATGGCGATATGAAAATACTACGCGTCATTAGTTTGGGCACTTCCGGGTTGAGACAATTGAGAAGTAGACAAGTTGTGTTAGCTCTTACAAGCCTTGGAAAAGATAAGTCTGTAAGTAAACTGTTTAACTTGTTTATGCAACTCAATATTAAGGTGGAAAGTGGTTAAGTTTGATACTAAGATGTTTATTGAAAAACGATTTTTGTGCACTGTTTCAATGGATGTTTTGAGGACTTAAAATGGCTGCCAGTCGTGTATTTCCACCATCGAAATAGTTTCAACACTCAGAAGTATTTATTTTGATGATAGGACTGTAGATTTGTGTGAAGCTAATATTTACATATTGTGTATTACATTTCAGTATGTTAATTGAATCACATAGCTTATACATTTGTCATTGTGTGTATTCCAGTTAAAAAATAATAATAATAACAGTCCAGTGCAAGACAAAAGTAAAGATAGGAAAAGACAAAACAAGATCAACAACAATAAAGAGCCTAAATGGATTAATCTGCTTTGGATTGTTTGTTAGCTGTCTGCCAAGCTGTATAACCTCAACACGTATAGTGAGGGCAGAACAGGCAAAATGCAATTATTGCCAGGCCTCGCTCTCATGTAAGGGGGGAAGAATTGTTGATTGATGACTGTGGTGTTCTTAGTGTCATAGTGTGTGTAGTTAGTATGTTCCAATAGCAGCAGAAGTGCACTTTTTGGAGAGCTGTATTATTTTCAGTTTTGTACCCAAGGGACTGATTTTATTTAACACTATATTATAATTTATACACCTATAGTGATCACAGAGACAGGTTGTTTTTGTGTTACTGTATATATTTGTTTTTCTGAAAAATCCCACTTTTAATATACTTTGGGTAACAACAGTCAATATATTTTATTTTTATTTTTTTTAGGGGGGTAACAGTCAATATTTATTTATTTTATTTTATTCTTATAAAATAAAAGTGAGCTTTTGTTAAACCAAATATTGTGTTTTTTTCCATATACAACAACCTATCTGGATTCGTTAAGAGAATCGATAAGGAATCGGTTCGATAAGAGGATTCGATAATGGGCTCGAACTCGATAATTTCTTATCAAACATCATCCCTAGTGGTAAGTGGGCTCCACGCCAAAGAATCACTTAATTAAATATCAAAGTGTTACTGTCCAAACTATGTGCAATGTTACAGTGGCCAAAAATAGGAAATTTACTTGTTAAATAAAACCTCTGCCTTGTTTTAAATGAATTATTAGGCCTACTGTGCTATTGTATGTTAATGTTGGCCATAATGGTGCAACATGGAGAGCCATGGCTTTTTTGAGGTGGTACTTGGTGAGCGTGAGGTCATAACTCATGCATCTCACATGTATTGTAGAAAGTTGTGGCACCAAGCCCACAAGTTGGACAACTTTCAAAATCCACACTTGATACTATATCTCTCTCAACAAATGGAACACAGCATTGCAACATTGCCAAGGAAGCCTTTTTAAAATGTATAAAACAGTGTTGGAGGTTTTTCAATGGTTATTCGATTGATTTATACGTATCATAGGGTTAGGAATGTATCATATACCTATTACAGATCTGGGGAAAATACGGCCCGAGGCCCACATGCGGCCCATTAAGATTTTCAATCCGGCCCGCTGGACGTTCTACATAATTTTTTAGACCATTAACATCAAAACTGTATTTGCCATTATGATGTGCAGCGCTGTTTTTAAATGACCGTAAGTCTTGAACTATAGAAAGTATTTCAATGGTTGAAATCTGCGCTTTTGAGTCTTATAGGAGTTATTATAGTAATCTAGGTCACAGCAGCTCAGACCAGGAACAAAGCAGAGTGGGCGGGTTTTGTTTTCAGAGCAGCCAGCCCCAAACCACAAATTTCTGCATAGCCGTGATAATATATCATATTGTAGGCGTTTATTACACTTTGCATTCATATTTTGCTGTTTGTTACATTTTTGTTGTGTTTTGCTTGATCTGAGAAGTAAAAGAGGAGCGATGTTCATATGATGTTAATATTCAGTGTTTTACTGTTCATAGTTAATATTGTAAATCCCACTTTCTTTATTTTCATGTACATTTTGGGTGTCCCATTCAGAAAAAAACTGTAAAATTCCACTCCGTTTTTTGAGGTGGTCTGTCGTTACTTTTTTAGAATTCTATCGGACATTGTGACTTTTGGTATTAGTGTTCCTGGAAAAAAGGGAGCCAAACACACATACTGTACAGCAGATTTTTACAGCTAAATGTGTACATATCATTTATACACACATACACATTGACCGCCCAGACATTTTTTTTCTCTCAATGTGGCCCCCGAGTCAAAATATATGCCCAGTTCTGACCTATTACCTCCCTACATTTTTGGCCGCCTCCTAGTAGCTGTTATTCACAAGTTAGAATACACCGCAAAGGCTGTGTTCTTATCTTTCATAAGGATTGTGGATGATGGATGATTCAAACGCGATTCACAATTCAAACACGATTTGCGATTCAACTCGATTCAAACGCGATTCTCGATTCACACAGGATTCGCGTTTCAACTCGATTCAAACGCGATTCTCGATTCAAACAGGATTCGCGATTCAACTCGATTCAAACGCGATTCTCGATTCAAACAGGTTTCATGAGTCAACACAATTCTCCATTCAAACACGATTCTTAATTCAAACACGATTCAAACATAATTCAACACGATTCTAGATTCAAATGCGATTCTCTATTCAAACGCAATTCTCGATTCAAACACGATTCCCGATTCAAACGCGATTCAAACGCGATTCAAACACAATTCGCGATTCAACTCGATTCATACGCGATGCTCAATTCAAACAGGATTCGCAATTCAACACGATTCTCGATTCAAACAGGATTCGTGATTCAAACAGGATTCTCTATTCAAACAGGATTCTCTATTCAAACAGGATTCTTAATTCAAACAAGATTCAACACGATTCAAACATGATTCAACACGATTCTCGATTCAAATGCGATTCTCGATTCAAATGCAATTCTCGATTCAAACACGATTCGCGATTCAAACAGGATTCACGATTCAAACGCGATTCACGATTCAACTCGATTCATACGCGATGCTTGATTTAAACAGGATTCGCAATTCAACACGACTCTCGATTCAAATGCAATTCTCGATTCAAACGCAATTCTCGATTCAAACGCAATTCTCGATTCAAACACTATTCGCGACTCAAACACGTTTCACGATTCAAACACGATTCGCGATTCAACTCGATTCAAACGCGATTCTCGATTCAAACAGGATTCGCGATTCAACACGATTCTCAATTCAAACTCGATTCAACACAATTTCCGATTCAAACACAATTCGCGATTCGAATACGATTCTCGATTCGAACACAATTCTCAACTCAAACGCGATTTTCTCGATTCAAACACGATTCGCGACTCAACATGATTCTCGATTCAAATACGATTCTTGCAAGGTATTATTATGTATAATAATTATAATGAAACTTTTTCAAAACAGGTTACAGGTTAGAAAAGCTCCTTCTGGAGCAAAACACAACAACAAATGTAACAAACAGCAAAATATGAATGCAAAGTGTAATAAACATCTACAATATGATATATTATCACTTTTATGCAGAAATTTGTCGTAAAAATTTGCTTCTGCATCTGTTCCTGACACATGTTTGGGGCTGGCTGCTCGGAAAACAAACGCCGCCCACTCTGCTTTGTTCCTGGTCTGAGCTGCTGTGACCTAGATTACCATAATAACTCCTATAACACTCAAAAGCGCAGATTTCAACCAGTGAAATACTTTCTATACTTTAAGACTTACGGTCATTTAAAAACAGCACTGCACTTCATAAGGATTGTGGATGATGGGCAAAATTAAGAAAAAAGTGCCGTTTTCCTTTAAAGATGTCGAGAAAGGGATCCATCAAAAATTGCTTTATCTAAAAAAAGGCTACTCTGTTGTTACCGCGCCAACAACAACAACAACAAAACTATCTTTTCTCTCCACACCCGACTCCTAACGCGTTCACGGCCACAGAAACAGTGGGACACCACAAAGTCCCCCACTATGAAAACTACACAACTCTGCAATTTGAGTTTAAATAGGTTAACTGTCAAATGATTATTTTATGACAAAAAGGCATAAAGTGCGGCCTGTGAGTCAATTTCATCCCATTGTTAGTTTTTTATTGGCCCCTGAGCATGTTCACTATACAGATTAATTAATGATGAGTTATTACACCATTGTGTTTCTTTGGCTACAACACAAAGATAACATGTTTTGTTCAGAGAGCCGAGCAACATTATTGCTTTTATCCTAGAAAATATATCAGTGTTTACAGTACGGTTTGTAGCGGGTAAAGTGAAAGAAAAAAATAAATACATTTTAGGCAACTTTTATGAGAGGGACTGTTTTAGGATATTTGGATCAAAAGGGCCTAGAACATGGGTGTCAAACTCTGGCCCGCGGGCCACAATTGGCCCGCCGTGTAATTTCATTTGACCCTTGAGGCAATATCAAATTAGCATTAGAGCTGGCCCGCCGCTGTATAACACCGCATTCACCGCTAATACTCATACTTGCCAACCCTCCCGAGAGACTCCCAAATTTCAGTGCCCCTTCCGAAAAATCTCCCAGGGCAACCATTCTCCCGAATTTCTCCCGATTTCCATCCGGACAACATTATTGGGGGCGTGCCTTAAAGGAACTGCCTTCAACATCCTCTACAACCTCTACAAACAGCATGCCGGCCCAGTCACATACTATATGCGGCTTTTACACACACATAAGTGAATGCAAGGCATACTTGATCAACAGACATACAGGTCACACTGAGGGTGGATGTATAAACAACTTTAACACTGTTACAAATATGCGCCAAACTGTGAACTCACACCAAACAAGAATGACAAACACATTTCGGGAGAACATCCGCACCGTAACACAACATAAACACAACAGAACAAATACCCAGAACCCATTGCAGCACTAACTCTTCCGGGACGCAACAATATACACCCCCGCTACCACCAAACCCCGACCCCGCCCACCAAGTTAATTTTGATATTTACCTCAGAAGGCTGCAAATAGAAAAGAGGCATTCACCTTTTTATTTAAATTGTATTTAATATACCATTGATGTTTTTTCGTTTGTTTTTTGAAAGTTGATTTTGCACTATTAAGTTATATAAGCGTTGCTTGTTCCATATTCAGTGTTAAAGCAAATCAGTGTAGCAAACTGAGCAATAATTAACGTTTTATTCATGCACTTTCTCTTGCTACTTCAAGGCTTGAATGTTTGATTGATTCATTATTATTTTATTTTCAAATGTATTATTAGCCTTATTTTGATATTTACCTCAGAAGGCTGCAAATAGAAAAGAGGCATTCAATTTTTATTTAAATTTTATTTGATATGCCATTGATATTTTTTAATTATTATTATTATTATTTGAAACTCGATTTTGCATGTCACTATAAAGTTATATAAGCCTTGCTTGTTCAATATTCAATGCAAAACTTGTTTGGGTCCCTATTAAAAGGTTAATTTGTTCAACCTTGGCCTGCGGCTTTGTTCAGTTTTAAATTTTGGCCCACTCTGTATTTGAGTTTGACAACCCTGGCCTAGAAGGTTAAATTCCCCCCCAAAATAAAATAAAATAACTGACAAAGTCTAGTTCAGTCGTGTCCAAACGTTTTCCAGCAAGGTGTGCATAGAGAAACAATTAAAGGATGGGAGCGCCACTTTGATACATTGTGTACATTAAAAGGTACTAAAATCTATCAAATGTAGGTCAATCAACATATGACCAAAACTTTGCAGTTTACTGTAATATCCAATGTAACCCACTTGAGATGTATCATTAAAGTTATTATGAATATTCCACCAACTAGAACCTTTTTGAGCTTTTTAGCAGACAAAAGTCATCTCGCAGGAAATGTCTACACATTGCCATGAAAACAGGAAGCACAGCAATCATTAAAGACCCCATAGTAAGACGTCATCAGCTATTTTGGTTATCAGGTCCCATTTTTTCTTTTGTTTATTGGTATGAAGTTTGCCATTTTTACTTATTACGATTCTAAATAGATTAATAATTTTCGAGAATAGATTTTTAAAAATACAACTTTTTTTTTAAAGAATACATTTTTGGAATAAAAACTTTAAACAACTATTGATAGCTAGATAGATCGATAGATAGAGAGACAGATATAGATATATATATATATATATATATATACATAGATATATGTTGGAGGGATTAAAAACATGAAACGATTGTTATTGATTATATATATATATATTGATATATTATTCATTAGTACTGTGTAAAAAAATATATTTTTTTGATTAAAACAATCAAAAAAATATATAATTTTTATTTTGTAAAAGTTTATTTTTTGATTAAAATATTGAACAACAATTATTTATATATATATATATGTATTTATGTGTGTGTGTTTTGTTCCTATACATACATACGTATACATGTTTGGTATTAAATCATTAAACAACTATTATTGATTGTATATATTGCTATATTATTTTGTTTTAGTATTTGATTTGCTGACAATTTAATTGAATAAACATGTGTGAGGAAAATTCAGGTTTAAAAATATTTGTTAAGATACAGTTTTTTAAAATGCAGACATAGTTGTCTCATTGAATGGTTCTGAGACAGCATCGATGGCTTTAGTCTTAATTTAACGGAAATGAGTCTTGATATTGGAACACATTTTTCTGCACTTATTTTTTTACAATTAAATTTTATATACCGTATTTTCCGCACTATAAGGCGCACCGGATTATTAGCCGCACCTTCTATGAATTACATATTTCATAATTTTGTCCACCAATAAGCCGCCCCGGACTATAAGCCGCGCCTACGCTGCGCTAAAGGGAATGTCAAAAAAACAGTCAGATAGGTCAGTCAAACTTTAATAATATATTAAAAACCAGCGTTCTAACAACTCTGTTCACTCCCAAAATGTACGCAAATGTGCAATCACAAACATAGTAAAATTCAAAATAGTGCAGCGCAATAGCAACATAATGTTGCTCGAACGTTAATGTCACAACACACAAAATAAACATAGCGCTTACTTTCTGAAGTTATTCTTCATTCGTAAATCCTTCGTCTTCGGTGTCCGAAGTGAAAAGTTGGGCAAATTTACGATCCACTGGCAGATGTTGGCGTCGTCTGGCGCTGCCTCCTCGTCTTAGTGAAGGTGTGTTCGCCTTCTGTCTTCCATTGTTCCCACGCAGTTAGCAGTCTAGCTTCGAATGCCCTGTTGACACCAATATCTAGCGGCTGGAGGTCTTTTGTCAATCCACCCGGAATGACGGCGAGTATTGAATTAAGCGTGTCAGCGTGTCTCTCAATGTGCTGTTATGAGCTAGCAAATATAACAACTACACTACCCAGCATGCAACGATAGTTACGAGCATGCGCGGTAGCCCTGAGAAGTTCCCACGCAGTTAGCAGTCTAGCTTCGAATGCCCTGTTGACACCAATATCTAGCGGCTGGAGGTCTTTTGTCAATCCACCCGGAATGACGGCGAGTATTGAATTAAGCGTGTCAGCGTGTCTCTCAATGTGCTGTTATGAGCTAGCAAATATAACAACTACACTACCCAGCATGCAACGATAGTTACGAGCATGCGCAGTAGCCCTGAGAAGCGATGTTGTATGCTGGGAGTTCGAATGTGGTTATGAGCACGCTGTGAGAAAACGTTGAGAACTCAGTTAACACGCCTCGTCTGCATTATTTATAATTAGACAGACAACACACTTAATAGGAGCCATTTGGGGTCTTTACATAAACACACAAATGGAAATGAAACGTCACATATCCCAGCATGCACCGCGCGCTTCTTCTACGGGGAAAAAAGATGGCGGCTGTTTACCGTAGTTGCGAGACCTAAACTTTATGAAAATGAATCGTAATAAAGCGCACCGGGTTATAAGGCGCACTGTCAGCTTTTGAGAAAATTTGTGGTTTTTAGGTGCGCCTTATAGTGCGGAAAATACGGTACTGAATTTGGGGCAGCACGGTGGAAGAGGGGTTAGTGCATCTGCCTCACAATACGAAGGTCCTGAGTAGTCTTGGGTTCAATCCCGGGCTCGGGGTCTTTCTGTGTGGAGTTTGCATGTTCTCCCCGTGACTGCGTGGGTTCCCTCCGGGTACTCCGGCTTCCTCCCACCTCCAAAGACATGCACCTGGGGATAAGTTGATTGGCAACACTAAATTGGCCCTAGTGTGTGAATGTGAGTGTGAATGTTGTCTGTCTATCTGTGTTGGCCCTGCGATGAGGTGGCGACTTGTCCAGGGTGTACCCCGCCTTCCGCCCGATTGTAGCTGAGATAGGCTCCAGCGCCCCCCGCGACCCCAAAAAGGGAATAAGCGGTAGAAAATGGATGGATGGATGGATACTGAATTTGAACAAAGTGAATTTTTAAACACACACATTGTTCAAACTAATTGTTTACACACTGAATTTTAACAAACTACATTTTTAATGCACACCTTTTTTACACAACATTTTTATACACAAAATTTTAAAAACACTAAATTAAAAAAAATATTTTGACAAACTGAATTTTTACACTGAATGTGTACAAACTTAAAAACGTTAAACAACCATTGTTGAAATACATTATATGTTTTAAGTATTGTAAAAAAAAAATGGTATGTCTTTCCAATTGCTTTGTAAATGCCTAATGTATCATAAAGCTGGGATTTAATTAGAGTTGCTCTATTTGTATCTTTTATTAGATTAACTTTCAGTGATTTTTGTAAATAAAATCTTGAAAATATATTTTTTAAATATGTTTGCGTGTAAGTTACCTCTCTTTGTTTATAATATATATTTTCTGCTGGATCTACTCTCTATTTTATGCTGCTCTTTTTTTGCTGCAGCTGCTACATATACTATAGTATTGTACATGGTAATTGTTATATATTGTATATATTATATAATAATATAATATACCAGTAAAAAAAATATTTTTGGATTAAAACAGTGAACAACTAATAATATATTTTATATTTTGTAAAAAAAAAAAGGCTATTTTTGGATTAAAACATTGAACAACTAATATTTATTATATATAGATATATTTATTTAGTTTTGTAAAAAAAAAAAAAATCACCTTTTGGATTAAAAACATTTAACAACTACTATTGAGATATATATATATATATATCTCAATAGTAGTTGATTATATACATATAAATGTTTGGTATTAAATCATTAAATAACTATTATTGAATGTATATATTGATATATTATTTTGTTTTAGTATTTGATTTGCTGACCATTTGGGTTTAAAAAGGTTTGTTAAAATACAGTTTTTTAAAATGCAGACATAGTTGTTGATATTATATACTGTATATATAATATGTAAATATTACATATATGTTATATTTTATATTGCTACTATGTTACATTTTTAGTCTACTTTATACTTGCATTATCCTTTCCATCCTTACACTTTCCATCCTTTGTAATTGAGCTGCTGTGTGGAATAATTTCCCCTGTGAATCAATAAAGTTTGTCTAAGTCTGAGTATATATATATATATATATATATATAAAAAAATTTTAAATTGTCTTTAAAACTGGCTTTTAAACCAGCATGAGAGTTGTGTGATTTTAGTGTATTTATTTTTCTCTGATGTATTTTATGTATAGTTAAATGCAGTGGTGTGCCATCAGGGCCAGCAAGGCCTTCTCTGCTGGCCTAACATAACCAGAAATCATGATCACAATTAAAGATACAATTATTTTTACATTTACTTTCCCTAAATATCTAAAATGATTCATATTCTCTTCATGTCTTATTATGCTCCTTCCAGTGCTGTTGTTTTTAGTTTTAGTTTGTATCCAATAAGAATTCAGCTAGCTTATGTTGCCATGCTGTACAAAATCTGCCAGACGCCTTCAGAATCAACAATGCGGGCGTCTGTGCACTATAAGTGAACGGGGACATACAGGTCATAGACAGTTGCGATAGCGAGATCACTAGTTGTTGTCAGTAAGGCCTTCTAGATCAGTGTTTTTCAACCTTTACTGAGCCAAGGCACATTTTTTTCATTGAAAAAATCTCGAGGCACACCACCAGCAGAACACATTAAAAAATTAAACTCAGCAGCCGATATTGACAATAAAAGTTGCCCTCGCAATTGTTGGATATGATGTCAAACCATAACCAAGAATGCATCACTATAGCTCTTGTCTCAAAGTAGGTGTACTGTCACCACCTGTCCCATCACACCCTGACTTATTTGGAGTTTTTTGCTGTTTTCCTGTGTGTCGTGTTTTAGTTCTTGTCTTGCGCTCCTATTTTGGTGGCTTTTTCTAATTGTTTTGTATTTTCCTGTAGCAGTTTCATGTCTTCCTTTGAGCGATAGTTCCCGCATCTACTTTGTTTTAGCGATCAAGAATATTTCGGTTGTTTTTATCCTTCTTTGTGGGGACATTGTTGATTGTCATGTCATGTTCGGATGTACATTGTGGACGCCGTCTTTGCTCCACAGTAAGTCTTTGCTGTCGTCCAGCATTCTGTTTTTGTTTACTTTGTAGCCAGTTCAGTTTTAGTTTTGTTCTGCATAGCCTTCCCTAACTTCCATTGCCTTTTCTTAGGGGCACTCACCTTTTGTTTATTTTTGGTTTAAGCATTAGACACCTTTTTACCTGCACACTGCCTCCCGCTGTTTCCAACATCTACAAAGATGCCACCTAATGATATGGAAGAGTATTACCCTATTTTTCGGATTATAAGTCACAGTTTTTTTTCATAGTTTGGCCGGGGGTGCGACTTATACTCAGGAGCGACTTATGTGTGAAATTATTAACACACTACCGTAAAATATCAAATAATATTATTTATCTCATTCACGTAAGAGACTAGGCGTATATCAGCAATCGTCACACACACACACGTCAACCAATAAAAATTTGGCGGGGGCGGGTCATGGCAGAAGTGCATTGTGAAAAAAAAGATGCTTCCTGCTACTTCCGTACCTATGAAAATTGATCATTTCAACATTGGCGGTAACTTATAAAAACTGAGAAGGGCTGAACAAAAAATGGCACCGAAAAGGAAATCATGTTTTGCGGGTTACAAGCTGGAAGTAGTGAGATATGCAGCAGAAAACGGCAATCGAGCAGCAGAAAGAAAGTTTGGAGTAAGCGAGAAACTTGTAAGGGACTGGCGAAAAGCGGAGGCTACTCTTACTGAAATGAAGAAAACTAAAAAAGCTAAGGCACAGCTCGAGGAACAAATTCACAAAATGGGTGCTTGAACAACGTGTTAGTTATAGTTATTTGAATGACTCTTACTATAATATGTTACGTTAACATACCAGGCACGTTCTCAGTTGGTTATTTATGCCTCATATAACGTACACTTATTCAGCCTGTTGTTCACTATTCTTTATTTATTTTAAATTGCCTTTCAAATGTCTATTCTTGGTGTTGGATTTTATCAAATAAATTTCCCCAAAAAATGCGACTTATACTCCAGTGCGATTTATATGTTTTTTTCCTTCTTTATTATGCATTTTCGGCCAGTGCGACTTATACTCCGGAGCGATTTATAATCCGAAAAATACGGTACACGGTTACTCAGCTGAGCTCTAAACAGCACCGACACTCAACAACAACACATCATTTGCAGACTATACTTACTGGTCTGCAAAAAATATTTTTAACCCAAATAGGTGAAATTAGATAATCTCCCACAACACACCACAGTGGTTGAAAAACACTGAGCTAATGCAACAAAATGTCGTTCTTATCTGTACTGTAATGTTCAAATTTTAATGACAATAAAAGGAAATCTAAGTCTTTGACTTTAACTTCTAGTATGTTTGTCTTAACTTCTGCGCAGCACTTTGTGAAACTTCTATTGCAGTGGTTCTTAACCTTGTTGGAGGTACCGAACCCTAGCAGTTTCATATGCGCATTCACCGAACCCTTCTTCAGTGAAATTTTTTTTTATTTCCAAATTCAAGACAAAGTTATATGTTTTTGGTAACACTTTAGTATGGGGAACATATTCTAAGTAACAAAGACTTAAAGGGGAACATTATCACCAGACCTATGTAAGCGTCAATATATACCTTGATGTTGCAGAAAAAAGACCATATATTTTTTTAACCGATTTCCAAACTCTAAATGGGTGGATTTTGGCGAATTAAATGCCTTTCTAATATTCGCTCTCGGAGCGATGACGTCACAACGTGGCGTCACATCGGGAAGCAATCGGCCATTTTCTCAAACACCGAGTCAAATCAGCTCTGTTATTTTCCGTTTTTTCTACTGTTTTCCGTACCTTGGAGACATCATGCCTCGTCGGTGTGTTGTCGGAGGGTGTAACAACACGAACAGGGACGGATTCAAGTTGCACCAGTGGCCCAAAGATGCGAAAGTGGCAAGAAATTGGACGTTTGTTCCGCACTTTACCGACGAAAGCTATGCTACGACAGAGATGGCAAGCATGTGTGGATATCCTGCGACACTCAAAGCAGATGCATTTCCAACGATAAAGTCAAAGAAATCTGCCGCCAGACCCCCATTGAATCTGCCGGAGTGTGTGAGCAATTCAGGGACAAAGGACCTCGGTAGCACGGCAAGCAATGGCGGCAGTTTGTTCCCACAGACGAGCGAGCTAAACCCCCTGGATGTCTTG
Organism: Nerophis lumbriciformis; assembly: GCF_033978685.3. Taxonomy (NCBI): domain Eukaryota; kingdom Metazoa; phylum Chordata; class Actinopteri; order Syngnathiformes; family Syngnathidae; genus Nerophis; species Nerophis lumbriciformis. Next base: position 48,593,539 of record NC_084554.2, read on the forward strand.
GCTCACACCGTCCCTTATGCCACCGAAGATGATCAAGAGAAGAATATCGACCCTAGCTTCCCTGGCCTGCTGACATCAACTCCAAAACTGGACAGATCAGCTTTCAGGAAAAGAGCGCGGATGAGGGTATGTCTACAGAATATATTAATTGATGAAAACTGGGCTGTCTGCACTCTCAAAGTGCATGTTGTTGCCAAATGTATTTCATATGCTGTAAACCTAGTTCATAGTTGTTAGTTTCCTTTAATGCCAAACAAACACATACCAATCGTTGGTTAGAAGGCGATCGCCGAATTCGTCCTCGCTTTCTCCCGTGTCGCTGGCTGTCGTGTCGTTTTCGTCGTTTTCGCTTGCATATGGTTCAAACCAATATGGCTCAATAGCTTCAGTTTCTTCTTCAATTTCGTTTTCGCTACCTGCCTCCACACTACAACCATCCGTTTCAATACATGCGTAATCTGTTGAATCGCTTAAGCCGCTGAAATCCGAGTCTGAATCCGAGCTAATGTCGCTATACCTTGCTGTTCTATGCACCATGTTTGTTTGTGTTGGCTTCACTATGTGACGTCACAGGAAAATGGACGGATGTTTATAACGATGGTTAAAATCAGGCACTTTGAAGCTTTTTTTAGGGATATTGCGTGATGGGTAAAATTTTGAAAAAAACTTCGAGAAATATAATAAGCCACTGGGAACTGATTTTTAATGGTTTTAACAATTCTGAAATTGTGATAATGTTCCCCTTTAAGAGCCAATATGTTACTAATTTGCATGTTAATAAGCAACTAATTCTGGACTCTTACTATTATGTTGGATCCACTATGGACTGGACTCTCACAATATTATGTCAGACCCACTCGACATCCATTGCTTTCGGTCTCCCCTAGAGGGGGGGGTTACCCACATATGCGGTCCTCTCCAAGGTTTCTCATAGTCATTCACATCGACGTCCCACTGGGGTGAGTTTTTCCTTGCCCGTATGTGGGCTTTGTACCGAGGATGTCGTTGTGACTTGTGCAGCCCTTTGAGACACTTGTGATTTAGGGCTATATAAATAAAGATTGATTGATTGATTGATTGAATTAATGGTGAATATGTTCCCCATACTAAAGTGTTACCACGTTTTTTTACTGGTGCACAAAATGAACCGTGCATGAACATCACCTTGTTCAAACAACAAAACAAACACAGTGCATAAACTCACAACAAATTACACAACCTGCAAATCAGTCTGACTTCTGCTGTTGCCGTATCCGTAATACGCCGATAGGGAGAAGTTTTTATTTACACGATGAGTCGGGTGTGTTGACCTCTGCCAAACCCCTTAGCCCGACTCACCGAACCCCTAAAGTTCCATCGAACCCAGGTTAAGAACCACTGTTCTAATGTTTTTTGAAAAGTGCTATATATAAATAAAGTGGATTGGATATAGTGAGAAGAGTGTTGAATGGAATGGTGATGTGCCCAAAGATTCCCACCTCTACTAGGACCTGTTTATTTGGTCTTAAGCTGCACTTTGGACACCCCCGGTAAAACGGAAGCGACTTAGTTTGCCTTCAAGAGCCCAGACCTGTTAAGTGAGGTGCTGTCGCGTCTTACCTTCTCGATGAGGAGGTGCAGCTGCTGCGAGACCTTCCAACAAGGGTCTCCTCGCACGGCCGACATGCTGTGCAGGTCGGAGCCTTTCAGGCAGGACACGCTGCTCCTGGCGAACGTCTCACGCATCTGCAGGGACAAGAACGGGACATCTTCACTTTGTCGTCAACTTCTGCTGGACGGCGTCCAGGTGGCGTGCACGCGCACACGCACCACAAAACAAAACTTCCTGATCGTTAACAGAAAGCGAAAGCGGGTCTTTTCAAAATGTTTCCGAAGGCGAGCGCCGCGCCAATGCGAGTTCGGTTAGAAAAGAGCCGAGAAGAAGTTGGGGTCCTCACCGCGCTGAGCGAGGTGGAGAAGTGCAGCACCGTGATGGTGACCACCACCGTCTGCAGGAGCACCGCCACCAGCAGCAGGACACCCAGCCTCGGAGCGGAGCCCGTCATAGCAGACAGAGCGCCGCTCGCAACGCCACGACGCGGACGAAGCACACACACACACACACACACACTCACTCACACAGTCCACGCACGCCGACGTCCCGGAGAGGAACAACAATGGCAGAGACGAGCGACTCCGGACTGTAGAACCGCCCAGAACCCGCGGAGGGAGGGAGGGGGGGGCGGGGAGCAGAGGGGGCGGGGCGAGCAAAAGTTTTTTTTTTTGTCACTTCTTCTTGGATCCATAGTTCAAAGACAATCAAGGACTAGTTTCAAATCCACTTTGGATTTCTAAGAGTTTTGTACAACTTTGTAACACCTTCTTGTTGAGGTAGGGTACCTGAAGTGGGCGGAGCTAAAAGACAGTGCGCTGATTGGTGGACAGAAAATCAACACAATACTTGATTTATTTGGTTTTGTTGGAGACTCTACCAAGAACAGTCTAAGGCAGTGGTTCTCAACCTTTTTTCAGTGAACATTTTTTTAATTCAAGTACCCCCTAATCAGAGCAAAGCATTTTTGGTTGAAAAAAAGAGATAAAGAAGGTAAATACAGCTCTATGTCATCAGTTTCTGATTTATTAAATTGTATAACAGTGCAAAATATTGCTCATTTGTAGTGGTCTTTCTTGAACTATTTGGAAAAAAAAAAAAAAAAATAACAAAAAACTTGCTGAAAAATAAACAAGTGATTCAATTATAAATAAAGATTTCTACACGTAGAAGTAATCATCAACTTAAAGTGCCCTCTTTGGGGATTGTAATAGAGATCCATCTGGATTCATGAACTTAATTCTAAACATTTCTTCACAAAAAAATAAATCTTTAACATCAATATTTATGGAACATGTCCACAAAAAATCTAGCTGTCAACATTGAATATTGCATTGTTGCATTTCTTTTCACACTTCTTTTTGACAAGACATTTTAGTGAGAAACCTGAGCTTGTGCTTCACTGAGTTTATGAACTTACATTCATATTTTGTTGAAGTATTATTCAATAAATATATTTATAAAGGATTTTTGAATTGTTGCTATTTTTAGAAAATTAAAAAAAAAATCTCACGTACCCCTTGGCATACCTTCAAGTACCCCCATTTGAGAACCACTGGTCTAAGGCCCCGTTTACACTAAGATGGGTAAAGTTATCCAGGGTAAATCCTAGGGGTGTGGGGAAAAAAATCAATTCGAATGCGAATCGCAATTCTCACGTTGTGCGATTCAGAATCGATTCTCTTTTTTTTTTTTTTAAATCGATTTTTTTTTCCATTTATCTATTTTCTATATTTTCTTTAATGAATCAATCCAACAAAACAATACACAGCAATACCATAACAATGCAATCCAATTCCAAATCCAAACCCGACCCAGCAACACTCAGAACTGCAATAAACAGAGCAATTGAGAGGAGACACAAACACGACTCAGAACAAACCAAAAGTAGTGAAACAAAAATGAATATTATCAACAACAGTATCAATATTAGTTACAATTTCAACATAGCAGTGATTAAAAATCCCTCATTGACATTATCATTAGACATTTATAAAAAAGAACAATAGTGTCACAGTGGCTTACACTTGCATCACATCTCATAAGCTTGACAACACACTGTGTCCAATATTTTCACAAAGATAAAATAAGTCATATTTTTGGTTCATTTAATAATTAAAACAAATTTACATTATTGCAATCAGTTGATAAAACATTGTCCTTTACAATTATAAAAGCTTTTTACAAAAATCTACTACTCTGCTTGCATGTCAGCAGACTGGGGTAGATCCTGCTGAAATCCTATGTATTGAATGAATAGAGAATCCTTTTGAATCGGGAAAAAAATCGTTTTTGAATCGAGAATCGTGTTGAATTGAAAAAAAAAAAAGATTTTGAATCGAACCTGACCCCAAGAATCGATTTTGAATTGGATCGTGGGACACCCAAAGATTCATAGCCCTAGTGTGTGTGTTTCAAATGAAGTTCAATACAAGTGTGTAAATTCAAGTGTATTTGCCATAATATTCCAACAGAGATTAAAAATAACTAAACAATTGTTTTACTCGGTTAGGGTCAAAGTTCGGCCCCCACAGTTGTGTAAATGAGACCTAAGTTAACAAGGTTTCTCACGGCAGATGCTGTAAAAACTCTACTCGGGACAAAAAGGAGACAAAGACACAAAGTGAAAAAGGACAGAAAGTGAAATAATGACAGCAGTTCAAACCAAATATTGTTTCCGTTGCTGCCCAACCGTTTCATTATTACGGAATAAAGTCAAAAATAATTATTCAGAACTTTCAACAATGGCAAAATGTTTATTTAATTATCATCTTGCTGCACTGACATGAACACTGAAATGAAATATGAGGCGCTTTGCTAACATGCCAACTGTTCTGTGCACTTCGTGGATTTCCCGTGTGGGGTTCAAAGACAAATCTAAGTCTGTGATTAATGTTGACGCTTTTTTCCACTTGGGTTTCTCATTTCAACTTCCTTTGCATTAGTAAATAATAATCATATTATGACTATTGCTGAAGTCCGCCAGCCAGTACTAGCTAGCTACAACAGCTAAAAATGCTATTCAAAGATCATGAATATAACAATATAATATTTACTAATGATCTTCCCTGTGTTACAACAAACACCAATATGGTTATCTATGCAGATGACACAACTCTATACAGTACTGCCTCTACCTTAAATGACCTACAAAATAACTTAAATCAGGACCTGGAGAGAGTGTCACGCTGGGTAAATGATAGTAAACTTGTTGTGAATATTGACAAAACAAAAAACATTCTTTTTGAATCCAGGCATATGCTTGTTGATGACCCTCAGCTTCATATTTCAATGTCAGATATACCTATTGAGCAGGTCAAAAAAGCAAAAATGCTTGGTGTGTTATTAGACAGTCAACTGTCATGGTCCCATCATATTGATGGTATTTCAATGAATATGGGAAGAGGTTTAGCCATGGTCAGGAAGTGTTCCACCTTCTTGACATTCTCAACAATGGGTCAAGTCACACACAGTCCTTGATTTTCTGTCATCTTCATTACTGTCCTATAATATGGTCTGCTACGACTAAGTCTGACCTGAACAAACTGCAACTTGTTCAGAACAGAGCGGCTAGACTGTTACTTAAATGTTCTTTGCGCACTAATATTTCATTTATGCATTCATGCCTGTCCTAGTTGTCTGTTGAACAAAAGATGCATTGTAGTCTCCTTATGTTCTTTAGAACTATCATGCTAGATCAATCACTAGATTACTTTTACAAACAGTTTTTAAAATCAACTAACACACATATTCATGACACTAGGAATGCCAGCAATGGCTATTTGGCACTTTCTGCTCCCAGGACCAATCTCCTCAAACATAGTCATGTATGTCATTCTGGAATCGGTTGCCATCTTTCTATGCCACATCAATATGGAATGCACTCCCAACAGGTGTAAAAGAAAGGGCATCTCGATCCTCCTTCAAAACCGCACTAAAATAACACCTCCAGGCAACTACAACCCTAAACTAACACCCTCCCTTCCACATAATACCTCTTCGGATTGTAAATAATCAAATGTAGACACTTTTTCTTATACTTTCTGATCTCTTTCTCTATGTCCACTACTTGCTGTACATATCCTACCAAGTCAGTCGTACACTGTTTCAATGTCCATTTCTCTGATGATGCAATTGTTGATGCTGATTGTTGATGACTGAAGTGATGATAACAACCAACCCTCCCCCCCCCTCCATATCCCACACACATTGTAAATAATGTAAATAATTCAATGTATATACTCTGATGATTAACTTGTGTGATGACTGTATTATGATGTTAGTATATATTTGATAGTATATATCTGTATCATGAATCAATTTAAGTGGACCCCGACTTAAACAAGTTGAAAAACTTATTACCATTTAGTGGTCAATTGTACGGAATATGTACTTCACTGTGCAATCTACTAATAAAAGTTTCAATTAATCAATCTCACATTAATCTCTCACAAAGTAAATTGTCATTCAAGACAGCTTTGAAGATTCACATATTGCAGCTGCCCACATGACGTGAATTTTTAATACTGTTTAGCTTTTTTAATCTTATGTTGTATTTTCCCATTGTATAATGTTTGGTAATGCATGTATTCTTTGTATTTTAATTTTGTATGCTCCTATATGGACCCCAGGAAGACTAGCAGTCGCTTTGGCGTCAGCTAATGGGGATCCATTCAATAAACAACAATAACATCTCCTGTTTTTAAGAATCTGCTCGGCAAAGATCCTCAATTTGCTGTTTGGAGACACATTAGTCGCTCCCCAGTTTCAAACAGAACTCGCCGGTTGGCTAACTGGCCCAGGAGGACACGAGTGCTACAAGCTAACATCTCTGGAAAGCGTTTTCATTGGCAAATATAAAACAGCAGTTTAACTTTCAACGTCTGTGTTGAAGAGAGACATAAAATGTGATCTCTTGTTAAGCCGCGGTTTGGAGCGCCAGTACTAAAACAAAACATCTCATGAGAAGAAAACATGGAAGCCAGAAGTACGTGTGTCATCTTCACCCCCTGCTGTTATCACATTTAGTCCATTATCGTCCTGCTGGGCTGACATACTTCAGGTCTGCCACAAACACAGGCACAGAAATAAAACACGAGTTGCTATGCTAACATGCTAGTTGTTCTGTGCACTTTGTGGACTTCCTGTGTGGCGTTCAGGGACACGGCAAAGTCCTCCATTGAAGAAAGTGACTGACGTTTAAGAGTGTTGTTTTCCCACTTGTGTATCTCATTTCAACTCCCACTGAGAGTGTGTGTCAACACGCTCGCCGGTACGACTTTAGAAAGTCCACGCCGCCACCACTGGAGCGCCACGGACGACTCGGTTGAGACCCCCCGGCCCCCGGATCAGTATAGCTGGGCCCGTCTGAGTCTATAAATGGAACCTGGTTCTGTTGGCTGGCTGCAGCATGAACAACATCTGGCCTCAATCTGGATCGTACACCCCGCCGTCCCACGAGAGATATTCTGCGCTTAAGTTACACGCTGTTCCACCGCATCACGGGGCCTGCTGGGGGCAACGTGTGTGTGTGTGTGTGTGTCCAGGAGAGCATCTTTCAATGTCGTTACATTTCTCCTAAAAAGCCACATGCTAGCAATTGTGTCTATTTTACACGTTGTGTTTATTTTGGGAGCGCGCTATCCCGCTGCGCTGATTAGCTGGTGGGCTAACCGACACTTTGCAAATGTTTTCTGCTCCAAGTCGCTGCCAGAACATCTGCAAGGACGATAGCAAAGACGAGCAACGTTTATAAGAGTTGTTGCGGTCTTTGCCACACAGCTGTCTTCTAAAAGTTACCCAACATCAAACTTCAAGGCAACATTTCGGGGGAATATTTTGTTTCTAAAACGAGGTCGAGGAGACATGTTGTTATCAACCCTCAACGTTAAACACAGTCCGTTAGAAAGGATTATGGCCGCACTAAGAAGAAAAATAATTAAAAAGTACAAAGTATCAAACATGGCCTGATCATAAATACTGTATACCAGTCCTGGGCAATTATTTTGACTTGGGGGGCCAAATTTAGAGAAAAAAATGTGTCTGGGGGCCGGTATATCTACAGTGTTTTTAGGAAAACTAATACAAAACCTCACAATTATGTCTTAATGCTAAAAACGTTATGACAGACCGCCTTAAAAAATGGAATGGAATTTTACATGTACACCCAGAATGTATATGAAAATAAAGAATATGTGATTTACAATATTAACTATTAAGGATAAAACACTGAGTATTGACAACATATGAACATCACACCCCCTCTCCATCCACATATTTTATAATCAAGCGAAACACAACAAAAATGCAACAAACACCGCAAAATATGAACGCGAAGGGGTAAAAAAAAAAAAAAAACCACCTACAATCTGATACATCACTAAGATTTAGAACATTTTTGTAAAAAATCTCTTTCCGCGTCTGTCCCTGACACCCGCAGATCAGGCTGGTCGCTCTGGAAACACTCTGTGGAAACGCTCCCCACCCACACTGCTTGGTCTGAGCTGCTGTGACTTAGATGACCATAGTAACTAATTAGATGACCATAGTAACTAATTAGATGACCATAGTAACTAGTATATCATGCAAAAGCGCAGATTCCAACCATTGAAATACTTTGTATAGTTCAAGACTTACAGTAAGTACATCCCTGCACATCATAATGGCAGCTGCAGTTTCGATCTTAAAGATCTAAAAAAAAAAAACATTTGGGAATGTCCGGCGGGCCAGATTGAAAAGCTTTACGGGTCACATGTGGCCCCCGGGCATTAATTTGTCCAGGTCTGCTGTATACGAATAGCGACAGGACTCGAAAGGGCACATGATTTCGCAATGCATTGTGGGTAGCCATTTATGCTGGACGTAAATTTTGTTTACATCGCCATGTGAGAGAGAGCAACTAACTGGAATAAAATGGATCGTACGAAATAGGGTTGTGCCGATAATGTTTTGGTACCGGTACTAAAATGTATTTAAATACTTTTTTTTTTTTTAATTAATGTCATTATTGGCTTAATGTTAACATACAATCTAATGATACATTAAACGTACCTTTCTTATTAGAATCAAAGAACAATTTTGTGCTTAAATAAAATAGTGAACATACTAGACAACTTGTCTTTTAGTAGTAAGTAAACAAAGACTCCTAATTAGTCCGCTGACGTATGCAGTAACATATTGTGTCATTTATCATTCTATTATTTTGTCAAAATTATGAAGGACAAGCGGTAGAAAATTGATTATTAATCTACTTGTTCATTTAAAGTTAATATCTGCTTATTTTCCTGTTTCAACATGTTCCATCTACACTTCTGTTCAAATGTAATAATCACTTATTCTTCTGTTGTTTGATACTTTAAGTTTTGGGTGATACCACACAATTAGGTATCAAACCAATACCAAGTAGTTACAGTGTCACACATTTGTCATAATTAAAGTTCTCCTGTGTCCAGGGACGTATTTCTTGGGTTTATAAATAATAATAAATCGATTAGATATGGCTTTTGTACTCGGTATATACAGTCGATATCTTTGTAGGCCCACCGATTTGGGGACATTCAGGAGCGGCGCTATCTTGCTGTTAGAAGTGAGCTGTTGTATCCTCCTACGGTGTGTAGTGAACAGCGTTGGGACTAACACGTTACTTTGTAACGCGTTATTGTAACGCTGTTATTTTCGGCGGTAACTAGTACGGTAGTCTAACGCGTTATTTTTTATATTCAGTAACTCAGTTACCGTTACTACATGATGCGTTACTGTGTTATTTTACGTTATTTTTTATATAGTATCGGCTAGATACTATAGATAGAAGATCTGAGTGTTTTATTGAAGAGCTGCGGTGCCGTCCTTCTGATTCTTCCTGTGTCAAAAGGAAGAGAAGAGGCGCTGTGTGTGGGGGGACGTGTCTGTGTTTACTAACAAGACATCATGGCGGAGCCAAAGCCGAGTTTCTTAACATAGAGATATTCTCACTACTTTTCTTTTGTCGAGCACAAAGAAAAGAACATTTTAGTTAAATGTAAGTTGTGTCTTGGATCAAAGATCCTATCTACAGCCCAAAACAGCAATTCAAATCTGCTGAAACAGCTACAAAAGCAACATGCTTCGACAAAGCTAGTAAAGAGAGACACAGACTCCGATGCCACTTCACCTCCACCTCCACCTGAAGTGGTGGTGGTGGTGGAGCAACAGCCGCAATAGCGGCTGAATTTTAACAGAGGGACTGCTAGCCAGGACAACATTGATAGAGCCATTGCAGCGTATGTTCTAGAAGACATGCAGGCTATTTCTACAGTGGAGTCACCCGCTTTCAGGCAGCTAATTAGCATGATAGCGGGCGTCAAACGGCAAATGGCACGAAAACATTTTCCAAGTTCCTGGACACAGCGGACAGTGAGTACATAAAAATGGAAAGCGAGCTAAAGAAGACACTCCAAACTCTGCCTCTGCTCATCATTCAGCACTGAAGGTACACACACTCTGTCAATTATCTTATGTACTGTTGCTCTTTCATTCTAGACTTCTGCAGCTATTTAAAAAAAAACAAAAAAAACAGGAAAATAAATAAATTAATAAAAAAATAAAAAAATAATACAAATTAAAAAATTAAAAATAAATAAATTAGTTTTGTCAATTTGTTTTGGCCCGAAATAAATTGGCCCTTTGAAACAAATCTTTGTCTTTGTGTGTTGTATGTAGACCACATTGCTTAGCAGAGTTCAGTGATGCAAATGCATGTCAAGTTGATCAACAGATTGTATTATTCTCCAGTGCCATAACAGTACTCAAATGAAGGCTAAAACATAAATGGGAGCCTTAAAAAAAAAAAAGAAAAAAAAAAAAGTAGTAACTAAATAGTTACTTTTCACAGTAACGCATTACTTTTTGGTGTAAGTAACTGAGTTACTTTTGAAATAAAGTAACTAGTAACTGTAACTAGTTACTGGTTGTCAGTAACTAACCCAACACTGGTAGTGAAGCACGTTTAGCTATACCTTGTTCTGCAGGGATGATACTAGTAAAAAACTTACTTTGTCACCATTGAGGCGAGGATTAGGGATTTAGAAGTAGCTAAAACACTGCTGACTGTGGATGGACGCTAGCCGCTAACTAGCTAGCTATGTTTTAAAGCACTTCTGTGGGTGGCGCTTCAGTGCGTATTGCTCCATCTTTGTTGTTTTTTAAGCCAAAATGCGTCCATTGTCTCTTTTATCTCCACATGGGTCTGCTTCTAAGGGGTGTGTGTTGCCTAATATGCACATCTGCTGGTTTTACCAGCAATGTCACGACATGACAACAGCGTGCGGTCATGTCCGGAAAACTATTTTTTAAGAAGCAGAATAGTAATGTTTTGAATTTATTAGTACCCCTGGGATTTTGTTCGTACCAGTATATAGTGCAACCCTAGTGCAAAATAAAAAATTAAGGGACCAAACCGAGATAAACTGTACCCTATTCCAAAGGCTCGCTACTTCCGAAAAATAAGGAATTGATCCCTATGAGCACGTCCAATGGACAAGAGATTTAAGTTAAAGTTAAAGTACCAATGATTGTCACACACACACTAGGTGTGGTGAATTTGGTCCTCTGCATTTGACTCATCCCCTTGATCACCCCCTGGGGAGGTGAGGGGAGCAGTGAGCAGCAGCGGTGCCGCGCCCAGGAATAATTTTTGGTGATTTAACCCCCAATTCCAACCCTTGATGCAGAGTGTCAAGCAGGGAGGTAATGGGTCCCATTTTTATAGTCTTTGGTATGACTCGGCCGGGGTTTGAACTCACAACCTACCCATCTCAGGGCGGACACTCTAACCACTAGGCCACTGAGTAAGTTTGAGTAAGCTGCCGCCATTGTCGAAGCCAAACTTATATAAATGTCGTCAACGGAGTCAGTTTTTATCATAAGCAGGTTTGCCTGGAAAAAAAGCCCATTATTACTTTTAAATACTTTGATCACTGTGCCACTTCTACAAAAATACTACTAAGTCATTTTTGTGCCTACCCATAACTAAAAGTTAACAGACATGTTTTTTCCATGTTGTTTGTAGCCCACAGATAGCTTGGCTAATGGTAACATCCGACTCACCAGTGTGAAAATGCTGTGAACACACCAACATGTACCAGGTGATGGCCTTAAAAGTCATGTTTGATCATCTCACGGCTGCTATCTGCCGTCTCTTTATTAGCTTCATAACCGACTTCTTTCAGATTTGCTTTTACGCTGGAAATGAGACAAATCACACCAAATCATTTTTTGTGTGTGGCACGTTTGCGCCATGTTTTGAACTTGTTAAAGGGGAACATTATCACCAGACCTATGTAAGCGTCAATATACCTTGATGTTGCAGAAAAAAAGACCATATATTTTTTTAACCGATTTCCGAACTCTAAATGGGTGAATTTTGGCGAATTAAACGCCTTTCTATTATTCGCTCTCGGAGCGATGACGTCACGTTGTGACTTCACATCGGGAAGCAATCCGCCATTTTCTCAAACACCGAGTCAAATCAGCTCTATTATTTTCCGTTTTTTTCGACTGTTTTCCGTACCTTGGAGACATCATGCCTCGTCGGTGTGTAACAACACGAACAGGGACGGATTCAAGTTGCACCAGTGGCCCAAAGATGCGAAAGTGGCAAAAAATTGGACGTTTGTTCCGCACACTTTACCGACGAAAGCTATGCTACGACAGAGATGGCAAGAATGTGTGGATATCCTGCGACACTCAAAGCAGATGCATTTCCAACGATAAAGTCAAAGAAATCTGCCGCCAGACCCCCATTGAATCTGCCGGAGTGTGTGAGCAATTCAGGGACAAAGGACCTCGGTAGCACGGCAAGCAATGGCAGCAGTTTGTTCCCGCAGACGAGCGAGCTAAACCCCCTGGATGTCTTGGCTCACACCGTCCCTTATGCCACCGAAGACGATCAAGAGAAGAATATCGACCCTAGCTTCCCTGGCCTGCTGACATCAACTCCAAAACTGGACAGATCAGCTTTCAGGAAAAGAGAGCGGATGAGGGTATGTCTACAGAATATATTAATTGATGAAAATTGGGCTGTCTGCACTCTCAAAGTGCATGTTGTTGCCAAATGTATTTCATATGCTGTAAACCTAGTTCATAGTTGTTAGTTTCCTTTAATGCCAAACAAACACATACCAATCGTTGGTTAGAAGGCGATCGCCGAATTCGTCCTCGCTTTCTCCCGTGTCGCTGGCTGTCGTGTCGTTTTCGTCGTTTTCGCTTGCATACGGTTCAAACCGATATGGCTCAATAGCTTCAGTTTCTTCTTCAATTTCGTTTTCGCTACCTGCCTCCACACTACAACCATCCGTTTCAATACATGCGTAATCTGTTGAATCGCTTAAGCCGCTGAAATCCGAGGCTGAATCCGAGCTAATGTCGCTATAGCTTGCTGTTCTATGCGCCATGTTTGTTTGTGTTGGCATCACTATGTGACGTCACAGGAAAATGGACGGGTGTATATAACGATGGTTAAAATCAGGCACTTTGAAGCTTTTTTTAGGGATATTGCGTGATGGGTAAAATTTTGAAAAAAACTTCGAAAAATAAAATAAGCCACTGGGAACTGATTTTTAATGGTTTTAACCCTTCTGAAATTGTGATAATGTTCCCCTTTAAAGAAAAAAACAGTCTTTAGCCATGTATATAAGCCATTCAGAATCCAGCAAGACCCAAAATGGAATGAGTTTTCACGTCACACTTTCAAGCCCTATTTGAACTTTGTCAGACACACCTCAAAGCTGAGATATTTTTTCTTTAATAACATTTAAACTACTTAACATAGTTTGACGCTAGGGATGTAACAATACTATAATTTCATGTCAAGGTTCTTGTCACCAAAATTAGGATGATATTGTTGAATGTGCTCAAAAAGTACTAGAGGGGTCCATACCTATGCAGCTGGGTGGCAGCCGCCTGTCGTCAGCAGAGAGGAGTCGTCGGCTGAGGTTGCGGCTATGCCTGCACTGCGGAGCTGCGGACCATGTCGTCGTTCGCTGTCCTGTGCGCCGTTCCGCTTCCACCGGATATCTTCCTCGGGGGAGTTTACCACCTTCACCGCCTGCTCCTGTGGCGACGTCTGCATCTTCTACGGTGGGATGACTTCAAGTGGAAAGTACTCTGTCATGGGTGGGGGATCTTGCCCTATTAAAGGCACTAATTGACTCAGGGGCTGATGAGAACATTATTGACAGTGGGCTTGTGGAGTCTTTAAAGATTCCTACTGTGTGTATTGAACGTATCAAGAATGTTAGCTCACTTGACGGGCGTCACCTGGCTAATATTACTCATAAGACACACGCCACATCCCTCCTTACTTCTGGTAATCACCGTGAGGAGGTTAATTTTCTGATAATGCCTTTTCGTTCGGCGCCTGTAGTTCTTGGACTTACATGGCTGCGACGTCACAGTCCCAGTGCCCGTAGTTCTTGGACTTCCATGGCTGTGACGTCACAGTCCCCGTATAGATTGGACCACACTTAAAATTACTAATTGGAGTATTTTCTGTCATAGTCACTGTTTGCGTCCTGAACAGCAGGCTATGGAGGAATACATCTCCTCTTCCGCTCCTGTGGCGGCGGGGTTTTTCTTTGTTAAGAAGGATGGTGGGTTATGACCGTGTATAGACTACCGCATACTTGCCAACCCTCCCGAATTTTCCGGGAGACTCCCGAAATTCAGCGCCTCACCCGAAAACCTCCCGGGACAAATATTCTCCCGAAAATCTCCCGATTTTCAGCCGGAGCTGGAGGCCACGCCCCCTCCTGGACCTGAGTGAGGACAGCCTTTTTTCAGACGGGAGGACAACAGGGTGACAAGAACTAAATCATCCAGACTAGAGATAAATTGTATTATTATGTTTATCTTACCTAAAAATAAATATATTTATTAATTAAAAAAAAAAAAAAAAAAAAAAAATGTTTACAATATTTTGCTAAAAACATCAAAATTAATTGTATTTTTATTTGTATTTTTTCTGACTCCTTATTACATCCAGCCATAGAATTATACCGGTACATTAAAATAAACACATTTGAAATAATTAATTTTAAATGAGGTGGTTCGGGCATCTGGTCAGGATGCCACCCGAGCGCCTCCCTAAGGAGGTGTTTAGGGCATGTCCGACCGGTAGGAGGCCACGAGGAAGACCCAGGACACGTTGGGAAGACTATGTCTCCCGGCTGGCCTGGGAACGCCTCGGGATCCCCCGGGAGGAACTGGACGAAGTGGCTGGGGAGAGGGAAGTCTGGGCTTCCCTGCTGAGGCTGCTGCCCCCGCGACCCGACCTCGGATAAGCGGAAGAAGATGGATGGATGGAGGGCATTATAATTCATTTAAAATGACCATATTTAATTATTAAAATAATTGCTTGTTTATCAACAACTTTACCATTTTATTCATTACAATTTGAAGCTCTCAGAAGCCAAGTTATCTTATATTCATGTTATATTTATGCAAGTTTGAAGTATCAATTATCTAAACACAGATTTGTTTGCATATTTTCAGGATGTATATATATATATATATATATATATATATATATATATATATATATATATATATATATATATATATATAAATATATATATATATATGTACAGGGGCGCCGAAAAGGGGGGGTAAAGGAGACGGATTCTAGGGGCCCATGATGGAGGGGGGCCCAGAGAGGCCCCTAATGATGATGGAATTATAATACAGAAAAATAATGACACTGAGTTGGGGGCCCTGTAAAGATTCTTTTCATGGGGCCCAAAATTCCTAGCGGCGCCCCTGTATATGTATGAAATACTTGGTGAATTCTAGCTGTCAATATACTCCTCCCCTCTTAACCACGCCCCCACTCCCCACCTCCCGAAATCGGAGGTCTCAAGGTTGGCAAGTATGGACTTAACAAGATTACAATTAAGAATAAAAGCCCTCTTCCACTGCTGGAATCTTCATTTGCTCCCCTGAATGGGGCGGTAGTATTTACGAAATTGGACCTACGTAACGCGTATCACCTTGTGCGCATTCGTGAAGGCGATGAATGGAAGACTGCTTTTAACACACCTCTTGGCCACTTTGAATATTGCGTCATGCCATTCGGCCTCACAAATGCTCCTGGTGTTTTTCAATGTTTAATTAATGATGTACTCCGTGACATGATAGGCCGTTTTGTGGTAGTCTACTTGGATGACATACTTATTTTTTCACGCTCCATTGAATTGCACAATCAGCATGTCCGTTTGGTCTTGCAGAGACTTTTGGCGAACCGATTATTTGTCAAGCCCCAAAAGTGCACTTCTCATTCGCCCACAGTGTCGTTTTTGGGATTGATTGTTGAGAGGGGACATGTTAAGTCCAAGCGGTTGTAGACTGGCCAACGCCATCCTCCAGGAAGCTGCTGCAGAGGTTTCTGGGGTTTGCTAATTTGTACCGACGTTTTATTAGAGACTTCAGCAAAGTAGCTCAACGTTAAATTAACGTCCTCTAAGGTTCCTTTTGTGTGGTCTTTGGAGGCTGACCAGGCTTTTCGAAGCCTTAAATGCCTTTTTACCTCCGCTCTGGTGTTGGGCCACTCTAATCCTGATCTCCCATTTTTCGAGGTGGACGCATCGAACAACGGGGTAGAGGCTGTTTTGTCCCAGCATTCCAGTTCCGAAGTTGACGCACAAACATACACTTACACATTTGTCATGAATTTCATTTGAAGAATACAGCATATTGTCAGGTTTGTCACTGACAGTTTAGTTATGTTTTGAGTTTTTCCTCTGTTTGTCTTTATTTCCTGTCGGCGCTCTTATTTTGGTTATTTCCTACTTGTCTCCCTGAGTGCTGTGTCCCCTCAGCTGTGGCTGATTGGCACCTGGCCACACCTGGTGTCAATCAGCCAGCTGCTATTTAAACCTGCCTTCACCTCCAGTCAGTGCTGGATTATTGTTTTTCCTACTTGTCGATGCCAGTGTAGCTGTAAGCGGTAAGCTATTTATTGTAGATGTTTGTAGCTTGCTGTCTTTTTGTTCCTCGTCTTCCAGTTCCTGTTTTCCTGGCATCCTGTTTCCTGTTCCTGGTTTGTGTTTTTTCCTTTATTTTATGAACATTAAATCATGTTTTCCCACACAATGCCTTCCACCTTCTCTGCATCTTGGGGTTCGTCACCTACAACTTCTGACAAAATAATCCAGCCTAATTCGAACCTCGCAAAGATATCCATGGCGGAGAGGCTTAACAAGGCTTTGGAATTAATGGCTAAGTTAAAGAAAAAACACAAACCAGGAACTAGGAACAGGAAACAGGATGCCAAGAAAACAGGAACTGGAAGACGAGGAACAAAAAGACAGCAAGCTACAAACATCTACAATAAATAGCTTACCGCTACCGCTTACAGCTACACTGGCATCGACAAGTAGGAAAAACAATAATACAGCACTGACTGGAGGAGAAGGCGGGTTTAAATAGCAGCTGGCTGATTGACACCAGGTGTGGCCAGGTGCCAATCAGCCACAGCTGAGGGGACACAGCACTCAGGGAGACAAGTAGGAAATAACCAAAATAAGAGCGCCGACAGGAAATAAAGACAAACAGAGGAAAAACTCAAAACATAACTAAACTGTCAGTGACAAACCTGACACATATGTGGCCTTCACACTGCCTGATTATATCATCTGTTGTTTTGGAGACAATGATGCAGATTTTTGGTAAGTCTAATTACTTGTACAAGGCGTAAAAAATCACGGCTCCAAAAGTGTAACACCAAGTTCAAGTAAAGCTGTCTTCCAAAGCTAATGGTACAAAGGTCAAATTCATAAAAAGGGAGGAACTAGCTTCAGACATGAATATTTTAAACTTATGATAATATTTTTTAATAGCTAAACATCCTTTTGGCAAAAATTCCCCTCATTGATGGATGGAACCACTCAAGCGTCTCCCACTACATCACTTCTATTTCCTTGAACTGGCCCCCACCGTCTCTAACACCCTTTGGACCCATTGGACGTATTTCCTCTTTTGCTATAAAGAGAGTGAAAAGCTCTTCATCAGTACTCTGGCAGAAGTGATGCTAATGTACGCAACCAACAATGCTTTTGTGGGAGTGAGACCAACAGTGATGGGCAAGCTACTTGGAAAATGTAGTAAGCTAAGCTATACGTTACTCCCGATTAAATGTAGCTAAGCGACAGGGGAAGCTATCCCCGGAAAACTGTAGCAAGCTACACGGCAAAAGTAGCTTGCTACATTTAACCGCATTTAAATGTAACACATGTATAATATCAATGTTCATGTAGCTGAGTGTACAAATGGATACAATAAGGGTCCATTACTATTAACAATCTGTCATTTAGATGGGGACAACATACAACTCCCTCTAGGGGTCCCTGCACCCCACTATATGTATTTATTTAGTTTGCCTTTTCTTTGGCCCAACCCTATGAGGCTATTAATTTTCTTTATCTACAGTAAAAAAAAAAAAAAAAAAGATCTATCTATATCTTGAGTGTTGTTTGGGAACAGTTGGTAATTGTTATGTGCAATGTGCACTTTTCAAAAACTCAACCCAAGTTCCTAAGTCTTGCATGAAGAGAGCAGTTATGATTTTGTTTTACAGAGTAAACAACTAAAAACTAAAGTTTTGGGCATTGTTTTCTCTAAACGCATTATTGTGACTTTACTGGACGTCGTCTTCATCGCTAAAGGAAAAATCTAATCTGCGGGAGCGAATTCCTTTGCCATTTTCAAGGATGTTTCTTCTTTTTTTTTTGTGGTCAGCTTGAAGCATCCCTCTGTCTCCGACTCCCTCGTCGTCAAGTGACATGAGTACATGACTGTTGTGATTTTGCTTAATACTTTCGATGACCTGCCTTATCTTGCCTCTGATTGGCCAGTCCGTAATGTTTCGCCCTAACTTTAGCTAACTCTGACTCATCATACGAACACCAACCAATCATCATGGATGTTCTCATTCATCCAGGTCATTGGATTTTCTCCGTATTTTTGGGGGGCCAGGATTCGCAGTCCATTTTGTCTCTTTGTAGCTTTGATGTAAGCTACCTCGCTACATGGGTCTAAAAGTAGCCAAGCAACAGGAAAAGCTTCTCATTAAAAAAGTAGCTAAGCTACCGCCAAGCTACTGGAAAATGTAGTTACGCTATGTAGTTTGTAAATGCCCTTCACTGGAGACCAAGGCTGTAACATCTACCTGTGACCTGTTGTAATGAATACCTGTGAAATCTTCCAGAAAACGCGACCTTTGACTGTTCAACAAAAGAACGTGGGCAGAGTCTAACATAGTGACGCATACAATTATTAAAAACATCTTTAAAGTACTTCGGCTTGGTCACAAACCGAATGTCAAGACATCTGGATTTTCCCTTGAAAGCTTAAACAACAGTACAATTGTATTATTAATGATATCAAAAAAAAAGGAAAAGATGATTTATGATGTGATCCACACGTCAGTCACTACAAATGAGGCTCAAGTCTCCATTTGTTCCGCTTAGCAACACAAACAAAGCAGCAACTTGTCAGCGGAGGGAAAATAATCCAAACATTGTCTGATAACTTTTTCTCCTAGTCCTGTCAAAGACGACGCCCTGGCTGCACGAACAATATCTCTCTCTCTCACACACACACACACACACACTCACACACACACACACACGCACATGCACACGCACACGCACACAAACTGACCAGAGAGCACGCAGGGAAACTTTTGGGGACTTTCCAAAATTTTTGTTTTTGTTTTTTTCATGCTTGCACAACTTATTTTCCTCAAATTAACAAGTATTTTGTTTGTGGGCCACATATAGTTAGATCTGTGTGTGTGTGTGTGTGTGTGTGTGTGTGTGTGTGTGTCACAATTGTGTGTGTGTGTGTGTGTGTGTGCTGTTTTTCTCCACTGCAGGAATGAAGAGTAGAGTTCAGCGACTCACTAAGGAGTAAAAATAAAACCCTCTGCGGAGATGAAATGACAAAATTGTCTGATTAGTGCTGGGTTAATGGCTGTGGTTTGGATTACGGTTGGCTTTAGGGATACGGTTACAAGGCCAGGGTTAGGGTTGGAGTTGGGGTTATAGGGCGAGGTTCAAATTGTTGGTTAGCACTAGGGTTATGGTTTTGTTTGGGGCTTGGATTGGGTTTTGGTTGGGATTAGGGTTGCAATTAGGGTTAGGGTTAGTATTTGGTTAGGACTTAGGTTAGAGTTGGAAGATTGGGTTCGATTTTCAGAAAATTTGGTAAGGCAGGCCTCTTGCGCATAATTTTATGTCACTTTACAGGTCGGGAGTTGTGGAAAACATTCTCAAACCTCATCAAAAGTTGTGGATTGGGATTCATGTGCCACCTGGAATGAGGAAATAGAAGGAATCCTGCACGTCAGAACAATTGTTACAGCAAATTACGCTATTTAGTTATTTAATACACGTGTCACACAACTATTTAACGATCTAATGTACGATTTATTAGGTCATGGTTTCATGTGAAGATATTGAAAATCAGGGGTCGCAAGGCATCCTAGGAACGCTTTCGGTTCCATAGCAAAAAAAATAAATAAAAGTTTGTACTGTAAAACATGTATAAATAAAGCTGCAAGCAGCGATGGACGGGACCGACTTTGAGGGCTCATGAAATCCAAACAGGAGCAGTAATTAAAACTCTTTCATCAACTTTTAATTAGAAGGGTTCAATCTCTCTCCTGTGCTAATTTGAAGCCGACACGACAAACGCGCTCAGAGGAGATGTTTGAAAAAAGGTGACTGTTTTTACTCAACTTTTGTTTTGAAGGGGGAATTGCAAACTTCCTGTTGATTTTTGCTGGGGGTTGTCAGTGTATGAAATATAGGTCTAAGTGAGACCTACATAGAGGTTTTTGTTTCATGTCTCTATGACATTCCTACTGGGAGTTACAGGCAGTTTTGTCTGTTTTCTTCTTAGGGGGCAGTAGAGCGCAATTTTGAGTTTTGGGGTTTGGTTTTTTGATTAAATCGCGATTTTCGGCAGTCCTGATGTGTGTGTTTAATTTGGTGAGTTTTGAAGCATGTTAAGGGGCTCAAATTACAGCTCAAAGAGGCGGCGGTATAATAATAAAACGCTAGATATACAATAGGGTCCTCTGTCCCAAAGGGACTTGGTCCCTAATAAATGACAAAAGTGTAGCGTTATTTGGTGTAACGTAATACACTTTCAGCCAGTCAATCACTGTGAGTATTTCAAGCTTGCGCCATTAGTGTGTGAGAATGGGTGAATGTGACCTATAATTAGGGAAGTCCGATAATATCGGTCGGCCGATAAATGCTTTAAAATGTAATATCGGACATTATCGGTATCGGTTTCAAAAAGTAAAATGTATGACTTTTTAAAACTCCGCTGTGTACACGGACGTAGAGAACAGTACAGAGCGCCAATAACCCTTAAAGGCACTTCCTTTGCGTGCCGGCCAAGTTACATAATATCTACGGCTTTTCACACACACAATTGAATGCAAATGTATACTTGTTCAACAGCCATACAGGTCACACTGAGGGTGGCCGTATAAACAACATCAAGATCTCTTTCACAACGGTGACCTGGCCAAGAGGTCAACAGCACATGTCACAGAGCAGTTTCTAAAAAGTAATATGTTAAGACATACATTTTAAAAGCATAAAAGAGAACTGTAAAACAATAAAGATTTACACTTTTTGACTGTGCACCAGCAAGGTCCATAAAGTCTGGTGTAAATGAACTTGACTGGCCTAACCTGAACCCGATAGAACACCTTTGGGATGAATTAGAACGGAGACTGATAGCCAGGCCTTCTCCACCAACATCAGTGTGTGGTGACCTCACCAATGCGCTTTTGTAAAAATGGTCGAAAATTCCTATAATCACACTCCGCAACCTTCCCAGAAGAGTTGAAGCTGTAGAAAAGGTAGACCCACAACATATTGAACCCTATGTGTTAGGAATGGGATGGCACTTCAAGTTCATATGTGAGTCAAGGCAGGTGGCCAAATACTTTTGGCAATATAGTGTATTTCTAATGTCCCTTTTTGCTTCTCCTGACACAATCGACGCACAATTCAAAGCGAAATCGGCCGATTTCCTCTGCGGCGAGCTCACACGGTGGCCCCGTCTGACAAAAGTGTGCAATCACCAGAGGCCCGGTCTTAAAGAGCACCCCCCTCCTGGGCCCCACCCCTCGTTCGCGGGCCTGTCAGGAAGAGTGAACAATGTGACCCTGAGCAGCAGCGATAACATTTCTCCCTGGTGAATTCCTCATCGCAGCAGCTTTCCTTTCACGTTCTCACCCCCGCCTCTGTTTTTCTTGGTCATCTGATTAATGAGCGGAGGGGAGGAGGTGGGGGTTAAGGGAGTTACCCATGCGCCCCCCCACCCCTTCATCTTATGTTTGTTTTCAATCAGTGAGACACTGCTGGAAGTCCTGTTGGGTTTTTTTGGTCTGACAAATGCTGCAGGGATGTAACAAGCTCAAACAAGGCCCACAGGAGGCACAGTACCTTTCATGAACACCCACTCCCACACCTTCCGATGACACATTGTTGTACTCAAGTGGTCTTGAAAGGGAAAAAAAAGTGCAATCTGTCCGAAAGACTGTTTTTCAACTAAGAAAGGGGTGAAACTAGGTCAAGAAAAATATGCTGCATGTGATGCAAATGAATGTTTATGCGCATTCGGGGAAATTAAATGATAAAACGTGCAAAATGTGTTTTTGGTCACTAAAGAGTTTTCAGTGTTCTACTGGAAAACCAAAGCATTTTTTTGGCTTGGCTCAGTTGCATGAATTCATGTCAGGCAAATTAATTTCCCTTTTTTTGTTATCTTCAAATTGAATAGTGATGTTCTGCAATATTACATTATCATAGCGCCATTTTTAAAGCGCTTGTGAATTAGCATGAGGACTAATACTTTATAGATCTACTGTAGTAGAAAATAATTGTACAACTGTAAATTATTTGGGTTATACGGTCAGGGTTTGAGTTTTGGTTAGGATTTAGGTTTTGGTTTTGTTTGAGGCTCGAATAAATTGGGGTTACAGTTGGGGTTTTGGTTAGGGCTGTGGTTAGCCCGAGGGTTATAAAGCGGGAGTGAGAGTTTTGGTTAAGGATTAATGTTTTATTTAAGGCTGGGATAAAGGTTAGGGCTTGATTACGATGTGGGTTAGGTTCGGGGTTTGGATAAATAAATGATAAATGGGTTGTACTTGTATAGCGCTTTTCTACCTTCAAGGTACTCAAAGCGCTTTGACACTACTTCCACATTTACCCATTCACACACACATTCACACACTGATGGAGGGAGCTGCCATGCAAGGCGCTAACCAGCACCCATCAGGAGCAAGGGTGAAGTGTCTTGCTCAGGACACAACGGACATGACGAGGTTGGTACTAGGTGGGGATTGAACCAGGGACCCTCGGGTTGCGCACGGCCACTCTTCCACTGCGCCACGCCATCCCATGATAGGGATAGGTTTAGATTTTTAGTTCAGACTCGAATTAGGATTAAGGTTTTTGCTACAGTTGGAGTTATAGTCACGATTATAGGGTTAGGGTTAGTTTTGGTTAAGACTGAGATTAGAGTTTTGTTTAAGGCTGGAGTAAGGGGGTAGGGTTTTGGTTACAGTTGGGGTCAGGGTTATAGGGCCAGGGTAGTTTTGGTTAGGACTGAGTTTAGGGTTTTCTTTGAGATAGGGATAATGGTCAGGGTTTGGGGTTAGTTTTGGTTAGGACTGAGATTAGGGTTTGTTTGGGGCTGGGATAAGGGTTAAGGTTTTTGTTAGGAACGGGGTTACTTGACACCAGACAACCACACTCAAAGGAGGCCGGTGTCCAATTGTTACCTCCGCCAGGATGTTATTTAATTGTTGCCGTTGGTTTGTCTGTGTTGGTTTGTTAGTTATTTAGCAAAATAACTCAAAAGATTATCGGCGGATTTTTATGAACCTTTTAGGAAATGTCAGCAATTAGATAAAGAACAACTGATGAGATTTAGGGCCTGATCCGGATCATTTCCACTCTATTATCTTACGTTTCTGTGTGTGTATGCTAGTGGCTCTGCAAAGACAAATTAAGTGAATGACTGACAAGAGGATTCACTCCAATTCTTTTATTCCACTATAGACACAGTGGAACATTGATTTACAAACCCCTTATTTGTACAAACTTTTCGATTTACGAACCACAGATTGAATAAAAATATGCTTTGGTGTACAACCGTTTCATTTACCAATTGTGTGACTGTAGCACAGCCATTTCGTGCCCGGCATCACATCCATTGTGGACAAGCTGATCGAGATCTGGTGATCATTTAGTCAGCAGTCCACAATGCTGACCTTTTCCCACCGCAGGAACTTTTACAGGAACTTTCCCATTTACGCTGGAAAATAAAGTTCTCTGTGTCTCCAACAAAAACTGCCCGAGAAGTTTTAGTTCTTCAGGAACTCTAAGTTCCTGCCAGCTAGGTGGGACTTTTGTGGAAGGTTCCTGAACCTTATTGGGGGTGGGATGTGCTGTAAAACACTGACTAATTGAACACAGTTGGTGGCGTTCTTAAAACTTATTTTTCGAATACAGGACCGCCATTTACATAATGCTGGACGACTTCTTTATTTCTTATGAATTTCTATATCAACAAACTTGACAACGAAGGGGAAAAAGAACGAAAGGAACTTTCGCGGGGCATGTTTGTGCTGAAGAACTTGTCTTGCAGTGTTTTAACTCAGCCGTAGTCTTAACTATATGCAGTTTATTGTTTTTTATTTTTTACTCATTTCATTTCGATACGCGGAGCTACGAGAAAGAGACACACTCTTTTAAACAAACAGTATTTACAGTAGAGTGTGTAGCCGGACTCAAAACAACAACCTCAGCTGCGTACTACTCAAGACTTTTTTGGAGAAATGTGAAATAAAAGGAGGCAGTACACGAGTGGAACAAAGGTAAATAACATCAAATATGAATTATTTACTTTATTAAATGTTGTAAAAGAAGTCAGTAACACTCCATTTGTGTAGTTATTAGCCTCAGGCCGAGTGAACAGAATGCTAACGCTAAAGCCGGTGTGTTTGTGTTGTTACCCCTATGTAAACACTGACATTTATTCTTTACATATTGTTATTTACAGCTGAAATGGACCCTCATGAATTCATTATTTACTGAGAGGATGACTTTCTGACTGATGGACATTGTGGACAAAAGCCTGACTTTTTATGAACAATTCGTTACATTCTTTTCTGAAAATCAAACTGTTTTTTTTAATTTCATTTATTTACTTTTTAGTAAAATGACTGTGGGCTAATATTGTCTGTTTATCTACATGTTATCAGTATAGAACACAGATGTCAAACTAATTTTATTTGGCCCTCGAAAGCCTGGAAATATATGTATCAATAAAGTACTGTAACTTTTCTTACTAAATGTATTATTTCTTTCTATTTTGGGAGAAAAAAATGATATGTACTCCATTTAATCGCAAATTATGTTAACTTAAATATTGTCTAATTATGCACAAATATATTATCAAACATTCAAACCATTTTTTAATAGAAATAAATATTAATAATAATAATTTCAAAGAAAGTTATCCATGAAATTGTGCAATGTAAAAGTAGCAAAAGATTTCATGGTAAAATTGTGAAATTTACTGAGGTTTTTACAGCATTTTTCTCTAAACGAAACAATCATTTACTTTTTTTACTGTAATAAAGTTAAAGTTAAAGTACCACACTAGGTGTGGCGAAATTGTTCTCTGCATTTGACCCATCACCCTTGATCACCCCCTGGGAGGTGAGGGGAGCAGTGGGCGGCAGCTCGCCGCACCCGGGAATCATTTTTGGTGATTCAACCCCCAATTCCAACCCATTTTTATAGTCTTTGGTATGACTCGGCCGGGGTTTGAACTCACAACCTACCGATCTCAGGGCGGACACTCTAACCACTAGGCCACCCAGTTGGTAATGAAGTGTGGTGCCGTTTTGGCATTTATAGTAATACACCAAAAAATCTACACTTGTTGATTTACGGTAAAAAAACCTAACAAACTGGCAGCTCAGTGCCAAAATTTTACTGTAAATTGCAGTTTTTTTATTCACTGTAAAAATCAAATGTAACTTTTGCAGTAAAATTCTGGCAACTGAGCTGCCTTTTTTACCATAAAAACAGCATTACTGTTTTTCCAATTACAGTGATATTGACTACATTTTGAGGTGAAATTATTGCAACTTAACATATTTGACATTTTAGTTTTAAAAAAATCTACTAATAAAATGCATTAAAAAATTGTGTAATAATATTAGTATTGACTGTTATAAGCGGCCCCCTGGGGCCAAACATAACCGCGATGTGGCCCTCTGGTATAGAAGTACAGTAAACCACTCCTCCATACGTCCTCAGTCGGATTTGTATAAATTACCCTGAACTGTGAAATGCGGTGGAAACAGAAACCGCACACTTCTATAGGAACGAGAGGTTCCAGGAACCTGAAGTTCCTGAACTTTTGATGGAAAAGTGCCTTTTGTGTGTTGTTTTGCCTTTTTAGAATACTTTTTTTTTTTTGCTTGCGCAAAATATGAGTCCAAAAAAAAAGCAATGTGTGGTTTGAAACATTCAGGAAGTATTTTTATATTTACTTTATTAAAAAGTATATTTTGACTGGTTTAGATCAGGGGTCTCCAAACTTTTTGACCCAGGGGCTGCATTGGGTTAAAAAAAGTTGCTTGGTGTGCGGCGCGAGCGTGATGACATCACGTTATCGATGGGAAAATGCATTTGGCTAAGAAACCCCGAGAGTAACGAGCGGTAGAAAATGGATTGACGGATGGGCTAGAAAGGACAGATTAAAAATATTATAATAATAAATAAAATAAAATAAAAAATAAATAAATAAATAAAAAATGTTTTTAAAAAATGTGTGTATATATATATATATATATATATATTAGAGATGCGCGGTTTGCGGGCACAACCGCGGAGTCCGCGGATTATCCGCGGATCGGGCGGATGAAATTTTAAAAAATTAGATTTTATCCGCGGGTCGGGTCGGGTCGGGTGGTTAAAAAAAAAATTAGATTTTAAATAGATTCAGGCGGGTGGCAGTTAAACCAATTCGGAAATATATATACATAGTTAAATGTTGTTACCCACATACGAAAAACGAGCAGACACCTGCAGCATATGCCACAACAGAAGAAAAAAAAAAAAAGAGATGGACACTTTTACGGAGCGGAGAAGGGACGCCTCGCCGGGGTCCGGCACCGAGGCCCCTTCCCCCGAGAGGGCCCCACCGGGAGCCGTAGCTGAGGCGATCCGCGAGAAGGGCCCGACGCACGTCCAGGGTCACCACCGCGCCCACGCACCGACACCCCGCCTCGTCCGCCTTCGCCGGCGTCACGTGCAGCAGGTAAGCAGCTTACCTGCCCGCCACCCCCGTGGCCGGGGGCTCGTAACAGGGGTCACTCCGCGCGCTCCGCCCGCGCAGCTTACCTGCCCGCCACCCCTGTTGCCGGGGGCGCGTAACAGGGGTCACTCCGCGCGCAGTGCGCTCACGAAAGGGGTGGGGCTCACCCTGGTTGATATAGACAGCAGCTAGGACGGTGGCCATGGAAGTTGGAACCCGCTAAGGAGTGTGTAACAACCCACCTGCCGAATCAACTAGCCCTGAAAATGGATGGCGCTGGAGCGTCGGGCCCATATACCCGGCCGTCGCCTGCAGCGAGACGCGCTTGGAGGTGCGCTCAGCGCGGCTCCCATATGATTGCGCACTGGTGTGCGTCTGGGTCGTGACAGCGTGGCACGCGAATGTCTGTGCTGCATTGGATCAGTCTCCTTTCTTTAACAGGCAAAAGCTTTATAACCTCACTAATGCCTTGCATCGTCTATATTAGATATATAACAACGGGCGGATGCGGGCGGATGCGGGCGGATGCGGTTCTGATCAAATGTTAGATCGGGTGGATTGCGGATGGTTGACGACTTTCTGATGCGGTTGCGGATGAAATAATTGCCTATCCGCGCATCTCTAATATATATATATATTTTTTTTTATAATGGGTTGGGTTGTACTTGTATAGCGCTTTTCTACCTTCAAGGTACTCAAAGCGCTTTGACACTACTTCCACATTTACCCATTCACACACACACATTCACACACTGATGGAGGGAGCTGCCATGCAAGGCGCTAACCAGCACCCATCAGGAGCAAGGGTGAAGTGTCTTGCTCAGGACACAACGGACATGACGAGGTTGGTACTAGGTGGGGATTGAACCAGGGACCCTCGGGTCGCGCACGGCCATTCTCCCACTGCGCCACGCCGTCCCTAAAACGGCGTGGCGTAAATAATATTTTTAATCTGTCCTTTCATTTTTTTTTTTACAAGCGGTAGAAAATGTATTGATGGATGGGCTAGAAAGGACAGATTAAAAATATTATAATAATAATAAAAATAAAAAAAATAATAAATTTAAAAAATATATATATATATATATATATCCATCCATTTTCTACCGCTTATTCCCTTCGGGGTCGCGGGGGGCGCTGGAGCCTATCTCAGCTACAATATATATATATATATATTATAATAATTTTAATTTTTTTAAATATTGAAAAAAAAATAAAAATAATAATAATAATATATATATATATATATATATATATATATATACATTTTTTTTTTTTTTTTACTGGGGAGTACTCGTGGGCCGGATTTTGGACACTCGTGGGCCATATCTTTCCCGCGTGCCGTAGTTTGGGGACCCCTGGTTTCGATTAACTGGTCAAAAAAGGTGGGTTGGGTTACCTGTGCAAGCAAGCGTTCCTTCCTTTTTTTGATATTCAGTCTACAACAGCGGTGGTTATCGGCGTTATCGGGCCAGACTGCAACAACAGGAAACATCGGTCAAACTGAGCACAAACAAGCAAAGAATATTTCGGAACACTGGAGCGTCATCTGCTAAAGCCACAAACGCCCAAATGGGCGGAGCCAAACTTGTCTATCAGGAGAGGCGCTGCGGTCTTTGTAGGTCACATGACTTGACGAGCGAGTATCTCCAGTGTCTGCGAGCCTGGACTTGACAAGGAAAGACAACAGCAAGTCACTAATCAGTAACTCCTCACATTTATTGGATCTTTTGACAAAAGAAGATGCACAAAAAAGGTCAATAGTCCATAAGAAGGTCCAGTTCTTCAACATTGAATGGAAATGAACACTGGGAACAAAGCTCCACTTTTTAAGTCAGTCCCACACATTCAGAGCCCAGTTCCAGATGATCCGAGTGGACAGTTCATAATTCAGCACATCAGAGCGCTACTCTGGGACATCCACCATTTATCTAAGCCACAGTCATATTTCAGACGAGGGGCCGTGTGACACACACAGGAAACGGGTGTAAAGATCTGAAGAGGTCCACTGGATCGGAACCAGCTGCAGCTGACTGCGAGGCCTTCAGTGACCCGCAGTGAAGCCACAAGGACAGTAGTCAAGACAAACATGCCAGTGTGCTCTTTTGGTACCCGCCGGGACGTCACGTCATCTTTACAGGACTTTAAAAACACACTACAAACACTTCCGGTCCCGGCGGGTCACATGACCTGGTGAGGAACATGAGTAACAAGTGGCCTTTGACCTCGACCGCTTGAGGTTCAATAGTGTCAGGTAACATTCAAAAGCCATAGTGAAACAGTTTAAAAGTGGTTTAGACATTAAAGAAACGACACAAAAACCAAAGCTATTACTGCCTGTGCAGGTGTCCCTAATATTGTAAGGTCTTTTGATTGATTTAAACTTTTATTAGTAGATTGCACAGTACAGAACATATTCTGTGCAATTGACCACTAAATGGTAACACCTGAATAAGTTTTTCAACTTTTTTAAGTCGGGGTCCACGTTAATCAATTCATGGTGTGTTGAGTGACTTGTGGTGAAGTTTTGTTGTGTCTTCAGTGACCATAAGTTTGAACATTAGGTAGTTTAACGTTACATATAGTTACAAACTAAATGTAGAGGCAAAAGAAGATGATTACTCACTCATTTCGCCAAACACTTGACCCTTAATAGGAGAGGTTAGCCGAGTAAGCGAGCTAGCGAACACGCTTTAAAAAGATAGCGAACTCGCCACGCAATTCAGACGACCAAAGGAAGTGTTCAAATCGTGTTTCAAATGAATAAAAAGGTATAACGGTTGAGTCACAACGCTACGTTACTAAAAGGAGCTAAATGAACACTAATTAACGACTGTACTATCGGGGTACCGCAAAGTCACGTGACATAACATATCGCATTGCATTCTGGGATTTGTAGTTATATACCGCGCATGCGTCATGCAGGTTGTACATACACTGATTTTACGTTCAAGTTAAAGTGCGTCACACTGTGATTAAAATAATGTTTATAAAATGCAAAAAATAACAATAAAACCCACTATTAGTACAACAAAACATACCATTATTATAATTAGAACTATTACCAGTGGTATTTTTATATTTAAAAAAAGAATAGTCTAAGTGAGCCAGTATTTGCGTGTATTACAGTATTGCACAATCTGTGAACTGTGACACACGTTATTGAATAAAGGTGTGTGTGTTCTGTGTGTCTGTGTGTATATCAGTGTGTGTGTGTGTGTGTGTGTGTGTTCTGTGTGTCTGTATGTATATCAGTGTGTGTGTGTGTTCTGTGTGTCTGTATGTATATCAGTGTGTGTGTGTGTTCTGTGTGTCTGTATGTATATCAGTGTGTGTGTGTGTTCTGTGTGTCTGTGTGTATATCAGTGTGTGTGTGTGTGTGTGTTCTGTGTGTCTGTATGTATATCAGTGTGTGTGTGTGTTCTGTGTGTCTGTATGTATATCAGTGTGTGTGTGTGTGTGTTCTGTGTGTCTGTATGTATATCAGTGTGTGTGTGTGTGTTCTGTGTGTCTGTATGTATATCAGTGTGTGTGTGTGTTCTGTGTGTCTGTATGTATATCAGTGTGTGTGTGTGTTCTGTGTGTCTGTATGTATAACAGCGTGTGTGTGTGTTCTGTGTGTATATCAGTGTGTGTGTGTGTTCTGTGTGTCTGTATGTATATCAGTGTGTGTGTGTGTGTGTTCTGTGTGTCTGTATGTATATCAGTGTGTGTGTGTGTTCTGTGTGTCTGTATGTATATCAGTGCGTGCGTGTGTGTTAAGTGTGTATCAGTGTGTGTGCGTGTGTGTTAAGTGTGTCTTTGTGCATATGAGTGTGTGCGTGTGTGTTCTGTGTGTATATCAGTGTGAGTGTGTGTTCTGTGTGTCTGTATGTATATCAGTGTGTGCGGGTGTGTTAAGTGTGTCTTTGTGTATATGAGTGTGTGTGTGTTCTGTGTGTGTGTGTGTTCTATGTGTCTGTATGTATATCAGTGTGTGTGTGTGTGTGTTCTGTGTGTCTGTATGTATATCAGTGTGTGTGTGTGTTCTGTGTGTCTGTATGTATATCAGTGTGTGTGTGTGCGTGGGTGTGTTCTGTGTCTGTATGTATATCAGTGTGTGTGTGTGTTCTATGTGTCTGTGTGTATATCAGTGTGAGTGTGTGTTCTGTGTGTCTGTATGTATATCAGTGTGTGTGTGTGTGTGTTCTGTGTGTCTGTATGTATATCAGTGTGTGCGGGTGTGTTAAGTGTGTCTTTGTGTATATGAGTGTGTGTGTGTGTTCTGTGTGTCTGTGTGTATATCAGTGTGAGTGTGTGTCTGTATGTATATCAGTGTGTGCGGGTGTGTTAAGTGTGTCTTTGTGTATATGAGTGTGTGTGTGTTCTGTGTGTGTGTGTTCTGTGTGTCTGTATGTATATCAGTGTGTGTGTGTGTGTGTTCTGTGTGTCCGTATGTATATCAGTGTGTGTGTGCGTCGGTGTGTTCTGTGTCTGTATGTATATCAGTGTGTGTGTGCGTGCGTGTTTTCTGTGTGTATCTGAGTGCGTGTGTTCTGTGTCTGTATGTATATCAGTGTGTTCTGTGTGTATATGAGTGTGTGTGTGTTCTGTGTGTCTGTATGTACATGAGTGTGTGTGTGTGTTCTGTGTCTATAAGAGTGTGTGTGTGTGTGTGTGTTCTGTGTGTATATGAATGTGTGTGTTCTGTGTATATATGAGTGTTCTGTGTGTCTGTATGTATATGAGTGTGTGTTATGTGTGTATATGAGTGTGTGCGTGTGTTGTGTCTGTATGTATATCAGTGTTCTGTGTGTATATGAGTATGTGTGTTTTGTGTCCGTGTGTATATGAGTGTGTGTGCGTTTTGTGTGTCTGTATGTATATGAGTGTGTGTGTATTTTGTGTGTCTGTATGTATATGAGAATGTGTGTGTGTTCTGTGTGTATATGAGTGTGTGTGTGTGTGTGTTCTGTGTGTATATGAGTGTGTTCTGTGTGTATATGAGTGTGTGTGTGTCTGTATGTATATCAGTGTGTTCTGTGCGTGTTCTGTGTGTATATAAGTGTGTGTATGTGTTCTGTGTGTATATGACAGTGTGTTTGTCTGTATGTATATAAGTGTGTGTGTGTTCTGTATGTATAGGAGTCTGTGTGTGTGTGCGCGCGTGAGTGTATATAAGTGTGTGTGTTTTGTGTGTCTGTATGTATATGACTGTGTGCGTGTGTTCTGTGTGTATATGAGTCTGTGTGTGTGTGCGCGCACGTGTGTGTGTATATGAGTGTGTGTTCTGTATGTATATGAGTGTGTGTGTAAGTGTGTGTGTGTGTGTGTGTGTGTGTGTGTTCATCAAAGCATATTTCCATGGCTCATTGTTTCATTTTTGACATGAAGTGTTCCAAGTTAAAGGCCAACTCGGACAAAGAAGGAAAACGAAAAAAATTAAAATAAAAGGCGGAAGCTTCCAGTAATGGAATAAAAGAAAGTGTCAATCATTTTCTGGGTCGGGTTTACTTTGTCAACAGTTTTTGTTGATGTGAGTTTTTAATCAGGGTTTTGATCTTGGCTGCAGGCAGCATCTGTCAATCAAAGATTTGTGCAAGTCGATGTCATCATCATCGCCAGACAGCGATGACGTCATAGATGTTTGCTTTTGCTTCATTTTGGCCAAACTGTAGCTCATTTTTCAACAATCGTTAGCATTTTAATATTAGCATGCTAGCTTTTTTGCCAAGTATACACCTCAGCGTCAAATATTTTGTTACGTAATTAACGATACTTAGTATGCTAGCTTTTTTTTTAGCAAATTTTATAGGTGTACGCCTTATTCATATTTTGTAACTTGATGCATGCTAACGTTAGCATGATAGCATTTTAAACCAATTGTTCAGGTAAACACCTCAGAGTAAAATATTTTGGTAATTGACGTATGCTACAGGTAACATTTTAGCATGCTAGCTTTTTTGCTAATTTTACAGATATACACCCCAGTGTCAAACATTTTGTTACTTGTTTAACGATACTTAGTATGCTAGCTTTTTTAGCTAATTTTGTAGGTGTACGCCTTATTCATATTTTGTAACTTGATGCATGCTAACGTTAGCATGATAGCATTTTAAATCAATTGTTCGGGTAAACATCTCAGAGTAAAATATTTTGGTAATTGACGTATGCCACAGGTGACATTTTAGCATGCTAGCTTTTTTGCTAATTTTACAGGTATACACCTCAGCGTCAAATATTTTGTTACTTGTTTAACGATACCTAGTATGCTAGATTTTTTAGCTAATTTTGTAGGTGTACACCTTATTAATATTTTGTAACTTGATGCATGCTAACGTTAGCATGATAGCATTTTAAACCAATTGTTCAGGTAAACACCTCAGAGTAAAATATTTTGGTAATTGACGTATGCTACAGGTAACATTTTAGCATGCTAGCTTTTTTGCTAATTTTACAGATATACACCCCAGCGTCAAACATTTTGTTACTTGTTTAACGATACTTAGTATGCTAGCTTTTTTAGCTAATTTTGTAGGTGTACGCCTTATTCATATTTTGTAACTTGATGCATGCTAACGTTAGCATGATAGCATTTTAAATCAATTGTTCGGGTAAACATCTCAGAGTAAAATATTTTGGTAATTGACGTATGCCACAGGTGACATTTTAGCATGCTAGCTTTTTTGCTAATTTTACAGGTATACACCTCAGCGTCAAATATTTTGTTACTTGTTTAACGATACTTAGTAGGTTAGCTTTTTTTTAGCTAATTTTGTAGGTGTACCCTTATTCATATTTTGTAACTTGATGCATGCTAACGTTAGCATAATAGCATTTTAAACCAATTTTTCAGGTACACACCTCAAAGTAAAATATTTTGGTAATTGACATATGTTACCGTTAACATTTTAGCATGATAGCTTTTGTTTTTTTAGCTAATTTAGCAGCTATACACCTCAGTGGCATATATTTTGGTATTTCATTCTAAGCATGCTATTGTTAGCATGTCAATATAGTACTGTTAGCATGACAGCTTTTTTTGAGCTCATATTTTTGCTACTTGACGCTATCTAGCCAGCGTGCTAACGTTAGCATTTTAGTTCTTTGTTGGCTCTTTAGCAACGACACAAAAATCTCTACCGAAATTGCATTTTCTAGTTCTTAGAAAAAAAACGAGATATCGTACTGGTTTCGAGGGTGATTCCCACCAAAATGGCCCCCGCGTCCTTAGATTTGTCCGTCAGTGTAAAAGGTTGATTCAGAGGTTGTGGTCCAGCCAGCGGATGTAGTTCTCCATGCTGCGGTGCCCCACGCCGGACATGACGGGCAGATAAGCGAACGCCATGCAGCCGTGGAAGCCGTCCTCGTAGTGGTCGCTGGTGACCGTGACGCCGGCGTCCCGCAGTCGTCTGGCGTACATCAACCCGTCGTCTCTCAGGACGTCAAACTCGCACGTCATCACGTACGCTTTCGGCGTCCTCCCCAGAACCGCCTGCTCCGCCAGCAGCGGCGCCGCCCTGGCGTCGAGCAGCGCCGGCACCTCGTTCAGCAACCCGGGCGATCCCCTCTCCGCCAGGACCGGCAGGAAGCTCTTTTTGCGTGCGCTCGGCAGAAGGGCGGTCCAGTCCAGCTTGGAGCGCGTGGCGGCGGTGATGGCGGGCTGGTCCAGGGCGCTGTGGTTGTTGGCGAGCAGGACCGCCTCCAGGGAGGGGTCGGCGCCCAGGTAGAGGAGCCAGAAGTGGGCCATGCGGGGTCTGTAGAGGATGGGGACCGCCTGGTTCTGCTGGTAGGACGGCGTGTGGAAGTCCAGGGCCTGAAGGACCGGGTAGATCAGCGCCTGAGCCTTGAACCTCGCCGTGAGACCGCCATCAGAGCCCAGCTGAGGACACAACCACACACAGGATGGCGTTTCCTTGTTTCTACTGCGACCACGGGACAACGTTTGTCTTACTTCCTGTGCCACTGCCGCCGCCAGGTTTCCTCCGGAGCTATCTCCGGAGACGCACAGCCGCTCCGGATCCAGGCGGTAGCGCTCCAGAACCTGATCGGACAGGAAGGCCCGCGCCGCCGCCAACGCGTCATGATACTGATCCGGGAACGTGGCCTCTGGCGCCAGACGGTAGCTATGGCAACAAGGGTGTCACTCACTCCTACAGACACAAGAGGACGTTTGATACGCAGTGATGCTGTGGAAACTTACTCCACCGACATGACCACGGCGTCCAGGTCCTCCGCCATCTTGCGGCACAGACTGTCATAGGAGCGCATCCCTGTGAGGGAGAGAGACCATGGAACACTCAACAACAGCGCCCCCTGGAGGCCATGCTTGCAAATGACACAAAAACAACCTGGGTAACTGACCTTGGACCTGTGTGTGTTTAGCTCAGTGTTTCTCAAATAGTGGGGCGGGCCTCCCTGGGGGGAGGACCCCATTATATGTGTGTGGAGTGGGAGGGGGGGGGGGGGGGGGGGGGGGGCGTGAGAGGCAAAAAAAACCTAACAAACTTCAGGGGTGTGTGAAAAAAATGATGTCTCCCAATAAAAATGTAACTGTCAGCAAAATTAATGCAGTGCTTCTTAAATAGAGGCAATGACGTAATAGATTATTTAATGTTAGTAAAGAATTACCTTGACACATAGTTAAAAAAAAAAAAATTACTTCCGGGGGGGGGGGGGGGGGTTTGGGGGCGCGAAGAAAGATTATGTCTCCTAAATTATTTTTTTTACTGACAACAAGTTTCTTGAATAGGGGGGCGTGAGAGGCAATGACGTAATAGATTATTTAGTGTTAGTAAAGAATTACCTTGACACATAGTTAAAAATATAAATATTTACTTCAGGGGGGGCGTGAAGAAAAATGATGTCTCCTAATTTTTTTTTTTACTGAGAACAAGTTTCTTAAATAGCGGGGCGTGAGAGGCAATGCCGTAATAAATTATTTAGTGTTAGTAAAAAACTACCTTGACATATAGTTAAAAAATATATATATATTTACTTCAGGGGGGGGCGCGAAGAAAAATTATGTCCCCTAATTTTTTTTTACTGAGAACAAGTTTCTTAAATAGGGGAGGTAGGGGGCGTGAGAGGAAATGCCGTAACAAATTATTTAATGTTAGTAAATAATTACCTTGACACATAGTTTAAAATATAAATATTTACTTCAGGGGGGGTGTGAAGAAAAATTCTGTCTCCTACATTTTTTTTTACTGAGAACAAGTTTCTTAAATAGGGGGGCGTGAGAGGCAATGACATAATGGATTCTTTAGTGTTAGTAAAGAACTACCTTGACACATAGTTAAAAAAATAAATATTTACTTCAGGGGAGGCGTGAAGAAAAATTATGTCTCCTAAATTTTTTTACTGACAACAAGTTTCTTAAATAGGGGGGCGTGAGAGGCAATGACGTAATAGATTCTTTAGTGTTAGTAAAGAACTACCTTGACACATAGTTAAAAAAAAAAATTACTTCAGGGGGGGCGCAAAGAAAAATTATGTCTCCTAAAAAATTTTTTTACTGAGAACAAGTTTCTTAAATAGGGGGCATGAGAGGCAATGAGTAATAGATTATTTAGCGTTGGTAAAGAATTACTATGACACGTAGTTTAACAAATAAATATTTACTTCAGGGGGGGGCATGAAGAATAATTATGTCTCTTAAATTTTTTTTTACTGAGAACAAGTTTCTTAAATAGGGGGGGCGTGAGAGGCAATGATGTAATAAATTATTTAGTGTTAGTAAAGAACTACCTTGACACAGTTAAAAAAAATGAATATTTACTTCAGGGGGGTCGTGAAGAATAATTATGTCTTCTAATTTTTTTTTTACTGAGAACAAGTTTCTTAAATAGGGGGGCGTGAGAGGCAATGACGTAATAGATTATTTAGTGTTAGTAAAAAACTACCTTGACATATAGTTAAAAAAATATATATATTTACTTCAGGGGGGGGTGCGAAGAAAAATTATGTCCCCTAATTTTTTTTTACTGAGAACAAGTTTCTTAAATAGGGGAGGTAGGGGGCGTGAGAGGAAATGCCGTAACAAATTATTTAATGTTAGTAAATAATTACCTTGACACATAGTTTAAAATATAAATATTTACTTCAGGGGGGGTGTGAAGAAAAATTCTGTCTCCTACATTTTTTTTTACTGAGAACAAGTTTCTTAAATAGGGGGGCGTGAGAGGCAATGACATAATGGATTCTTTAGTGTTAGTAAAGAACTACCTTGACACATAGTTAAAAAAATAAATATTTACTTCAGGGGAGGCGTGAAGAAAAATTATGTCTCCTAATTTTTTTTACTGACAACAAGTTTCTTAAATAGGGGGGCGTGAGAGGCAATGACGTAATAGATTCTTTAGTGTTAGTAAAGAACTACCTTGACACATAGTTAAAAAAAAAACATTTACTTCAGGGGGGGCGCTAAGAAAAATGATGTCCTCTAAATTTTTTTTACTGAGAATAGGTTTCTTAAATAGGGGGGCGTGAGAGGCAATGACGTAATAGATTATTTAATGTTAGTAAATAATTACCTTGACACATAGTTCAAAATATAAATATTTACTTCAGGGGGGATGTGAAGAAAAATTCTGTCTCCTAAATTTTTTTTTATTGAGAACAAGTTTCTTAAATAGGGGGGCGTGAGAGGCAATGAGTAATAGATTATTTAGCGTTGGTAAAGAATTACTATGACACGTAGTTTAACAAATAAATATTTACTTCAGGGGGGGCATGAAGAATAATTATGTCTCTTAAATTTTTTTTTACTGAGAACAAGTTTCTTAAATAGGGGGGGCGTGAGAGGCAATGATGTAATAAATTATTTAGTGTTAGTAAAGAACTACCTTGACACATAGTTAAAAAAAATGAATATTTACTTCAGGGGGGGCGTGAAGAATAAGTATGTCTCCTAATTTTTTTTTTACTGAGAACAAGTTTCTTAAATAGGGGGGCGTGAGACGCAATGAGTAATAGATTATTTAGCGTTAGTAAAAAACTACCTTGACACATAGTTAAAAAAAGAAATATTTACTTCAGGGGGGCGTGAAGAATAATTATGTCTCCTTAAAAATTTTACTGACAAGTTTCTTCAGTAGGGGGGCGTGAGAGGCAATGATGTAATATATTCTTTAGTGTTAGTAAAGAACAGCCTTGACACATAGTTAAAAAAAATAATATTTACTTCAGGGGGCCGTGAAGAATAATTATGTCTCCTAATTTTTTTTTACTGACAACAAGTTTCTTGAATAGGGGGGCGTGAGAGGCAATGAGTAATAGATTACTTAGCGTTAGTAAAGAACTACCTTGACACATAGTTAAAAATATAAATATTTATTTCAGGGGGGGCATGAAGAATAATTATGTCTCCTAATTTTTTTTTTACTGAGAACAAGTTTCTTGAATAGGGGGGCGTGAGAGGCAATGAGTAATAGATTATTTAGCGTTGGTAAAGAATTACCTTGACACATAGTTAAAAAAATAAATATCTACTTCAGGGGGGGTGCGAAGAATAATTATGTCTCCTATTTTTCTTTTTAATGAGAACAAGTTTCTTAAATGGGGGGGCGTGAAAGGGCAATGACGTAATAGATTATTTAGTGTTAGTAAGGAACTACCTTGACACATAGTTAAAAACAAACATTTACTTCAGGGGGGGCGCGAAGAATAATTATGTCTCCTATTTTTCTTTTTAATGAGAACAAGTTTCTTAAATGGGGGGGCGTGAAAGGGCAATGACGTAATAGATTATTTAGTGTTAGTAAAGAACTACCTTGACACATAGTTAAAAAAAAAAAAAAGTACTTCAGGGTGGGGGTCGTGAAGTAAATTTCTGTCTCCTAATTTTTTTTTTTTACTGAGAACAAGTTTCTTAAATAGGGGGGCGTGAGAGGCAATGGCGTAATAGATTATTTAGTGTTAGTAAAGAACTACCTTGACACATAGTTAAAAAAATTAATATTTACTTCAGGGAGGGCGTGAATAATAATTATGTCTCCTAAATTTTTTTTACTGACAACAAGTTTCTTAAATAGGGGGGCGTGAGAGGCAATGACGTAAAATATTCTTTAGTGTTAGTAAAGAACTACCTTGACACATAGTTTAAAAAATAAATATTTACTTGAGGGGGGGGGGGCGTGAAGAATAATTATGTCTTCTAAAAATGTTTTTGCTGAGAACAAGTTTCTCAAATAAGGGGGCGTGAGAGGCAATGAGTAATAGATTATTTAGCGTTAGTAAAGTACTACCTTGACACATAGTTAAAAATATAAATATTTACTTCAGGGGGGGCGTGAAGAATAATTATGTCTCCTAATTTTTTTTACTGAGAACAAGTTTCTTGAACAGGGCGGGCATGAGAGGCAATGAGTAATAGATTATTTAGCATTGGTAAATAATTACCTTGACACATAGTTAAAAAAATTAATATTTACTTCAGGGGGGAACGTGAAGAATAATTATGTCTCCTAAAAAATTTTTACTGACAAGTTTCTTAAGTAGGGGGGCGTGAGAGGCAATGATGTAATATATTCTTTAGTGTTAGTAAAGAACAACCTTGACACATAGTTAAAAAAAAAAATATTTACTTCAGGGGAGGCGTGAAGAAAAATTATGTCTCCTAAATTTTTTTACTGACAACAAGTTTCTTAAATAGGGGGGCGTGAGAGGCAATGACGTAATAGATTCTTTAGTGTTAGTAAAGAACTACCTTGACACATAGTTAAAAAAAAAAATTACTTCAGGGGGGGCGCAAAGAAAAATTATGTCTCCTAAAATTTTTTTTTACTGAGAACAAGTTTCTTAAATAGGGGGCATGAGAGGCAATGAGTAATAGATTATTTAGCGTTGGTAAAGAATTACTATGACACGTAGTTTAACAAATAAATATTTACTTCAGGGGGGGTATGAAGAATAATTATGTCTCTTAAATTTTTTTTTACTGAGAACAAGTTTCTTAAATAGGGGGGGCGTGAGAGGCAATGATGTAATAAATTATTTAGTGTTAGTAAAGAACTACCTTGACACAGTTAAAAAAAAAAATATTTACTTCAGGGGGGTCGTGAAGAATAATTATGTCTTCTAATTTTTTTTTTACTGAGAACAAGTTTCTTAAATAGGGGGGCGTGAGAGGCAATGACGTAATAGATTATTTAGTGTTAGTAAAAAACTACCTTGACATATAGTTAAAAAAATATATATATTTACTTCAGGGGGGGGGCGCGAAGAAAAATTATGTCCCCTAATTTTTTTTTACTGAGAACAAGTTTCTTAAATAGGGGAGGTAGGGGGCGTGAGAGGAAATGCCGTAACAAATTATTTAATGTTAGTAAATAATTACCTTGACACATAGTTTAAAATATAAATATTTACTTCAGGGGGGGTGTGAAGAAAAATTCTGTCTCCTACATTTTTTTTTACTGAGAACAAGTTTTTTAAATAGGGGGGCGTGAGAGGCAATGACATAATGGATTCTTTAGTGTTAGTAAAGAACTACCTTGACACATAGTTAAAAAAATAAATATTTACTTCAGGGGAGGCGTGAAGAAAAATTATGTCTCCTAATTTTTTTTAATGACAACAAGTTTCTTAAATAGGGGGGCGTGAGAGGCAATGACGTAATAGATTCTTTAGTGTTAGTAAAGAACTACCTTGACACATAGTTAAAAAAAAAACATTTACTTCAGGGGGGGCGCTAAGAAAAATGATGTCCTCTAATTTTTTTTACTGAGAATAGGTTTCTTAAATAGGGGGGCGTGAGAGGCAATGACGTAATAGATTATTTAATGTTAGTAAATAATTACCTTGACACATAGTTCAAAATATAAATATTTACTTCAGGGGGGATGTGAAGAAAAATTCTGTCTCCTAAATTTTTTTTTATTGAGAACAAGTTTCTTAAATAGGGGGGCGTGAGAGGCAATGAGTAATAGATTATTTAGCGTTGGTAAAGAATTACTATGACACGTAGTTTAACAAATAAATATTTACTTCAGGGGGGGCATGAAGAATAATTATGTCTCTTAAATTTTTTTTTACTGAGAACAAGTTTCTTAAATAGGGGGGGCGTGAGAGGCAATGATGTAATAAATTATTTAGTGTTAGTAAA
The DNA here is from genome assembly GCF_033978685.3 of Nerophis lumbriciformis. Classification (NCBI taxonomy): domain Eukaryota; kingdom Metazoa; phylum Chordata; class Actinopteri; order Syngnathiformes; family Syngnathidae; genus Nerophis; species Nerophis lumbriciformis. Next base: position 48,634,608 of record NC_084554.2, read on the forward strand.
GAACTACCTTGACACATAGTTAAAAAAAAATGAATATTTACTTCAGGGGGGGCGTGAAGAATAAGTATGTCTCCTAATTTTTTTTTTACTGAGAACAAGTTTCTTAAATAGGGGGGCGTGAGACGCAATGAGTAATAGATTATTTAGCGTTAGTAAAAAACTACCTTGACACATAGTTAAAAAAAGAAATATTTACTTCAGGGGGGCGTGAAGAATAATTATGTCTCCTTAAAAATTTTACTGACAAGTTTCTTCAGTAGGGGGGCGTGAGAGGCAATGATGTAATATATTCTTTAGTGTTAGTAAAGAACAGCCTTGACACATAGTTAAAAAAAATAATATTTACTTCAGGGGGCCGTGAAGAATAATTATGTCTCCTAATTTTTTTTTACTGACAACAAGTTTCTTGAATAGGGGGGCGTGAGAGGCAATGAGTAATAGATTACTTAGCGTTAGTAAAGAACTACCTTGACACATAGTTAAAAATATAAATATTTATTTCAGGGGGGGCATGAAGAATAATTATGTCTCCTAATTTTTTTTTAACTGAGAACAAGTTTCTTGAATAGGGGGGCGTGAGAGGCAATGAGTAATAGATTATTTAGCGTTGGTAAAGAATTACCTTGACACATAGTTAAAAAAATAAATATCTACTTCAGGGGGGGTGCGAAGAATAATTATGTCTCCTATTTTTCTTTTTAATGAGAACAAGTTTCTTAAATGGGGGGGCGTGAAAGGGCAATGACGTAATAGATTCTTTAGTGTTAGTAAGGAACTACCTTGACACATAGTTAAAAACAAACATTTACTTCAGGGGGGGCGCGAAGAATAATTATGTCTCCTATTTTTCTTTTTAATGAGAACAAGTTTCTTAAATGGGGGGGCGTGAAAGGGCAATGACGTAATAGATTATTTAGTGTTAGTAAAGAACTACCTTGACACATAGTTAAAAAAAAAAAAAAGTACTTCAGGGTGGGGGTCGTGAAGTAAATTTCTGTCTCCTAATTTTTTTTTTTTACTGAGAACAAGTTTCTTAAATAGGGGGGCGTGAGAGGCAATGGCGTAATAGATTATTTAGTGTTAGTAAAGAACTACCTTGACACATAGTTAAAAAAATTAATATTTACTTCAGGGAGGGCGTGAATAATAATTATGTCTCCTAAATTTTTTTTACTGACAACAAGTTTCTTAAATAGGGGGGCGTGAGAGGCAATGACGTAAAATATTCTTTAGTGTTAGTAAAGAACTACCTTGACACATAGTTTAAAAAATAAATATTTACTTGAGGGGGGGGGGCGTGAAGAATAATTATGTCTTCTAAAAATGTTTTTGCTGAGAACAAGTTTCTCAAATAAGGGGGCGTGAGAGGCAATGAGTAATAGATTATTTAGCGTTAGTAAAGTACTACCTTGACACATAGTTAAAAATATAAATATTTACTTCAGGGGGGGCGTGAAGAATAATTATGTCTCCTAATTTTTTTTACTGAGAACAAGTTTCTTGAACAGGGCGGGCATGAGAGGCAATGAGTAATAGATTATTTAGCATTGGTAAATAATTACCTTGACACATAGTTAAAAAAATTAATATTTACTTCAGGGGGGAACGTGAAGAATAATTATGTCTCCTAAAAATTTTTTACTGACAAGTTTCTTAAGTAGGGGGGCGTGAGAGGCAATGATGTAATATATTCTTTAGTGTTAGTAAAGAACAACCTTGACACATAGTTAAAAAAAAAAATATTTACTTCAGGGGAGGCGTGAAGAAAAATTATGTCTCCTAAATTTTTTTACTGACAACAAGTTTCTTAAATAGGGGGGCGTGAGAGGCAATGACGTAATAGATTCTTTAGTGTTAGTAAAGAACTACCTTGACACATAGTTAAAAAAAAAAATTATTTCAGGGGGGGCGCAAAGAAAAATTATGTCTCCTAAAATTTTTTTTTACTGAGAACAAGTTTCTTAAATAGGGGGCATGAGAGGCAATGAGTAATAGATTATTTAGCGTTGGTAAAGAATTACTATGACACGTAGTTTAACAAATAAATATTTACTTCAGGGGGGGCATGAAGAATAATTATGTCTCTTAAATTTTTTTTTACTGAGAACAAGTTTCTTAAATAGGGGGGGCGTGAGAGGCAATGATGTAATAAATTATTTAGTGTTAGTAAAGAACTACCTTGACACAGTTAAAAAAAATGAATATTTACTTCAGGGGGGTCGTGAAGAATAATTATGTCTTCTAATTTTTTTTTTACTGAGAACAAGTTTCTTAAATAGGGGGGCGTGAGAGGCAATGACGTAATAGATTATTTAGTGTTAGTAAAAAACTACCTTGACATATAGTTAAAAAAATATATATATTTACTTCAGGGGGGGGCGCGAAGAAAAATTATGTCCCCTAATTTTTTTTTACTGAGAACAAGTTTCTTAAATAGGGGAGGTAGGGGGCGTGAGAGGAAATGCCGTAACAAATTATTTAATGTTAGTAAATAATTACCTTGACACATAGTTTAAAATATAAATATTTACTTCAGGGGGGGTGTGAAGAAAAATTCTGTCTCCTACATTTTTTTTTACTGAGAACAAGTTTCTTAAATAGGGGGGCGTGAGAGGCAATGACATAATGGATTCTTTAGTGTTAGTAAAGAACTACCTTGACACATAGTTAAAAAAATAAATATTTACTTCAGGGGAGGCGTGAAGAAAAATTATGTCTCCTAATTTTTTTTACTGACAACAAGTTTCTTAAATAGGGGGGCGTGAGAGGCAATGACGTAATAGATTCTTTAGTGTTAGTAAAGAACTACCTTGACACATAGTTAAAAAAAAAACATTTACTTCAGGGGGGGCGCTAAGAAAAATGATGTCCTCTAAATTTTTTTACTGAGAATAGGTTTCTTAAATAGGGGGGCGTGAGAGGCAATGACGTAATAGATTATTTAATGTTAGTAAATAATTACCTTGACACATAGTTCAAAATATAAATATTTACTTCAGGGGGGATGTGAAGAAAAATTCTGTCTCCTAATTTTTTTTTTATTGAGAACAAGTTTCTTAAATAGGGGGGCGTGAGAGGCAATGAGTAATAGATTATTTAGCGTTGGTAAAGAATTACTATGACACGTAGTTTAACAAATAAATATTTACTTCAGGGGGGGCATGAAGAATAATTATGTCTCTTAAATTTTTTTTTACTGAGAACAAGTTTCTTAAATAGGGGGGGCGTGAGAGGCAATGATGTAATAAATTATTTAGTGTTAGTAAAGAACTACCTTGACACATAGTTAAAAAAAATGAATATTTACTTCAGGGGGGGCGTGAAGAATAAGTATGTCTCCTAATTTTTTTTTTACTGAGAACAAGTTTCTTAAATAGGGGGGCGTGAGACGCAATGAGTAATAGATTATTTAGCGTTAGTAAAAAACTACCTTGACACATAGTTAAAAAAAGAAATATTTACTTCAGGGGGGCGTGAAGAATAATTATGTCTCCTTAAAAATTTTACTGACAAGTTTCTTAAGTAGGGGGGCGTGAGAGGCAATGATGTAATATATTCTTTAGTGTTAGTAAAGAACAGCCTTGACACATAGTTAAAAAAAATAATATTTACTTCAGGGGGCCGTGAAGAATAATTATGTCTCCTAATTTTTTTTTACTGACAACAAGTTTCTTGAATAGGGGGGCGTGAGAGGCAATGAGTAATAGATTACTTAGCGTTAGTAAAGAACTACCTTGACACATAGTTAAAAATATAAATATTTATTTCAGGGGGGGCATGAAGAATAATTATGTCTCCTAATTTTTTTTTTACTGAGAACAAGTTTCTTGAATAGGGGGGCGTGAGAGGCAATGAGTAATAGATTATTTAGCGTTGGTAAAGAATTACCTTGACACATAGTTAAAAAAATAAATATCTACTTCAGGGGGGGTGCGAAGAATAATTATGTCTCCTATTTTTCTTTTTAATGAGAACAAGTTTCTTAAATGGGGGGGCGTGAAAGGGCAATGACGTAATAGATTCTTTAGTGTTAGTAAGGAACTACCTTGACACATAGTTAAAAACAAACATTTACTTCAGGGGGGGCGCGAAGAATAATTATGTCTCCTATTTTTCTTTTTAATGAGAACAAGTTTCTTAAATGGGGGGGCGTGAAAGGGCAATGACGTAATAGATTATTTAGTGTTAGTAAAGAACTACCTTGACACATAGTTAAAAAAAAAAAAAAGTACTTCAGGGTGGGGGTCGTGAAGTAAATTTCTGTCTCCTAATTTTTTTTTTTTACTGAGAACAAGTTTCTTAAATAGGGGGGCGTGAGAGGCAATGGCGTAATAGATTATTTAGTGTTAGTAAAGAACTACCTTGACACATAGTTAAAAAAATTAATATTTACTTCAGGGAGGGCGTGAATAATAATTATGTCTCCTAAATTTTTTTTACTGACAACAAGTTTCTTAAATAGGGGGGCGTGAGAGGCAATGACGTAAAATATTCTTTAGTGTTAGTAAAGAACTACCTTGACACATAGTTTAAAAAATAAATATTTACTTGAGGGGGGGGGGGCGTGAAGAATAATTATGTCTTCTAAAAATGTTTTTGCTGAGAACAAGTTTCTCAAATAAGGGGGCGTGAGAGGCAATGAGTAATAGATTATTTAGCGTTAGTAAAGTACTACCTTGACACATAGTTAAAAATATAAATATTTACTTCAGGGGGGGCGTGAAGAATAATTATGTCTCCTAATTTTTTTTACTGAGAACAAGTTTCTTGAACAGGGCGGGCATGAGAGGCAATGAGTAATAGATTATTTAGCATTGGTAAATAATTACCTTGACACATAGTTAAAAAAATTAATATTTACTTCAGGGGGGAACGTGAAGAATAATTATGTCTCCTAAAAATTTTTTACTGACAAGTTTCTTAAGTAGGGGGGCGTGAGAGGCAATGATGTAATATATTCTTTAGTGTTAGTAAAGAACAACCTTGACACATAGTTAAAAAAAAAAAAATTTACTTCAGGGGGGTCGTGAAGAATAATTATGTCTCCTAATTTTTTTTTACTGACAAGTTTCTTAAATAGGGGGGCGTGAAAATTAATTCTGTGCTTGGGTGGGCGTGAGAGGCAATGGTGTAATAGCATCTTTAGTGTTGTAAAGAACTATAAAGTTCAAGTTAAAATACCAATGATTGTCACACACACACTAAGTGTTGCGAAATTATTCTCTGCATTTGATGCTGAAACATACAGATTAAAAAGTAAAAATTCACTTCAGGAGGGGCGTGAGAAAAAAATTATGTGCTTAGAGGGGGCGTGAGAGGCAATGGCGTAATAGCATCTTTAGTGTTGTAAACAACTATCTTGACACATACAGATTAAAAAGTAAACATTCACTTCAGGGGGAGCGTGAACATTTTTTTTATGTTTGGGGGGGCGTGAGAGGCAATAGCGTAATAGCATCTTTAGTGTTGTAAACAACTATCTTGACACATACAGATTAAAAAGTAAAAATTCACTTCAGAGGGGGCGTGAAAAAAATGTCTATGCTTAGGGGGGCGTAAGAGGCAACGGTGTAATAGCATCTTTAGCGTTGTAAACAACTATCTTGACACATACAGATTAAAAAGTAAACATTCACTTCAGGGGGGGCGTGAAAAAAATGTCTATGCTTGGGGGGGCGTGAGAGGCAACGGTGTAATAGCATATTTAGTGTTGTAAACAACTATCTTGACACATACAGATTAAAAAGTAAACATTCACTTCAGGGGAGGCGTGAAAAAAAGTATGTGCTTCGTGGGGGCGTGAGAGGCAATGGCGTAATAGCATCTTTAGTGTTGTAAACAACTATCTTGACACATACAGATCAAAAAGTAAACATTCACTTCAGGGGGGGCGTGAAAAAAAATGATGTGCTTAGGGGGGGCGTGAGGGGCAATGGTGTAATAGCATATTTAGTGTTGTAAACAACTATCTTGACACATACAGATTAAAAAGTAAACATTCACTTCAGGGAGGGGAGTAAAAAATTATTCTGAGCTTAGGGGGGGCGTGAGAGGCAATGGCGTAATAGCATCTTTAGTGTTGTAAACAACTATCTTGACACATATAGATTAAAAAGTAAACATTCACTTCAGGGGGAGCGTGAACATTTTTTCTATGTTTGGGGGGGCGTGAGAGGCAATAGCGTAATAGCATATTTAGTGTTGTAAACAACTATCTTGACACATACAGATTAAAAAGTAAACATTCACTTCAGGGGGGGCGTGAAAAAAATGCTGTGCTTAGGGGGGGCGTACCAGAAAATAATTGAGAACCACCAGTTTAGCTGCACGCTCGCTTCTACTCACGTGCGCTGAGTAGGCTCCATCCTCCGCCATGGAAGTAAACGATCCCCCTTTTGAGGTCCCCGCCCCCTTTGGCCCGGAAGACGCGCGCCGGCACGCCGCCCAGCGTGGCGTCGCTCACGTCCACGGTGGGGCCGGGGCGCGCCTCGATCACCTCCACCCAGGACACCACCCTGTTGAGGAAGTGCACGCGGTGGCACACGCCCAGCGCCTGAGCCACGTCGCCCTGCAGACACGGGGGGGTCAATGAGGTCAGATGCATCATGGGAAAGGGAACGATTAGCATGACGGGGTGAACCGGCGCCGCGGCATTCAGGCCAAACGAGATAAGCAGGTTAAAGGTCGCATGGCGGAATCATGTGACAATATTACAAAAACAACATTTTTTTTAATCCCTCACCAACATTGTGTGACGTTCCAGTCAGCAGACACAGTATTTAAAATATATGGTCATTTAGTCAATAATTATTTTTATTATTAATACGTAATTACTCTGCTTAACTGTATTTTATTCAATCAAAATAAAATGTCAACCAATTTTCATGCCATTTGGATGAGCATATTTTCTTTCCAAAATAAAAGCACCTAACCCCCCCACCCTCTATCCTCTCCCCAGCTGTCATGTAAGCGCTCACCGCGTGGAAGAAGCTCCGGAAGAGGGCGTCCAGCAGCATCAGCTTCCACGGCTCACCCACGCCACTCGGCAGCGGCAAGTAGACGTAGTAGGCGGCCGCTGACAGCAGCACGGCTCCGGCGAAACGCAGCCTCATGGCGGGGGGCTCTGCATCCGGGGGGCTCCAGGCTCCTCGCTCCACTCCGGGGTTAGGAACACCCTTGCCGGGTGCAGGGTTCAGGCGAACACCGGGCAATAACCCTGATTTCAAAATAAAAGCCGGGTGAGGATTGTGCGCTCATGTGGTGCGCAGGCGAGCAACGGGACGCAAAAAACGATCTTATTTTGAAAAATGCTCAGCGGAAATTGTTCGCGCCTTGCGTAACGATGTTTTTACAGGGGAATCAGCTCTCTGGTTGTATTATACAGCACAATTTGCGCATAAAATCGTTTAAAATGTTCGGTATTGCATTTAGAAAAGTTAGTATTTTGCCTAAATCCTTATGGGGGGATTTGGAAGGATGCATTCAAGCAGTTTATTATACATACTTGTACTCAACAATATGTTAAACCTAGCTAACAAACGACATGTTTACATAAGCAGTGTTATATATTTATGTGGCAGTTTATTATTAGTAGTTGAACACTGCCACCTACTGGTCATTTTCAGTACTGTTCAATTAGCATGCACGTAAGTCTAGTGTTGTGTTTAACCCGATCCATGTTTTGCAATGTAACCATTTAAAGGGACAAGCGGTAGAAAAAAGGATGGATGGACGTGTTTCAATTTGTGATACATCTTCTCAAAGACACATTTGGGGAATAACATGAAAATCGTTAAAAAAAAATCCAGTTTATGTTTTGGTAATTTCATTGAATGATAATTGAAAAACGACTGGTTTATAGAAATACAATTTTAAAAACACAAAAAAGACCATTTAAAAACAAAACGTTTCCTGTTTGGCGTCGAAGAGCAAAAACAACAAATAAAAATGGTTTGATTTTGATTTTATATTTCATATAATAAACATTTAAAATCCCATGTAAACAGAAACGGGGAAAAACGACCAGAACGGATGTTTTTCATATTCTGACACCAAAAGTTGTTGTTTTCAAAGTAAAAGCGTTATAGTGCGGTACCCGCGTGCCGCCTGGCTAAAATGTATTTGGAGCCATACACATTAATTATTTTTTTTTAACAACGAGGACTGACATCTACAGAAATGTCTACCCACATATCACATGAAAGTGGAGACAAAACAGAATGGCTAGTCCGCGACCTGTTGCTACTTCCGGTTTAGATGTCGGAATATGAAAGAAAACATCTTTTTTTTCCCAGTGTCTGTAGATGCAAGTCATCTCTGTGCCGTGTCTTGAATATTGGGAGACCGGGCTTTCTGCTCCGCCGCTCCCAGTCTGTGGAACGCTCTCCCTGACCACCTGAGGGCACCACAGACTGCGGATGCTTTTAAAAAGGCTTAAAAACCCTTCTTTTTGGAAAGGCCTTTTTTTAGATATATGCATGCTAGTTTTAGCTATTTGGCTGTTATAGTTTTTATTTTTATTTATTTTTTATTATCTTTTTATTTTGATACGCTGGAGCACTTTGAGGTTGTTTGCTCAATGTAAAGTGCTTTTTACAAATAAAATCTATTATTATTATTATTATTTTATGTAGGGCTCCTAAATACATTTTCGCCAGATTCTCAGGTACACAGATACCGTTGTAATGATCCCCCGCTTTTACTTTGAAAATACAACTTCCGGTGTCTTCAAATAAATACACAAACACCTGTTTTGGTCTTTGTTTCCTTTGTTTTGTTTACTGGGGATTATTTATTATGTGAAATACAAAATTAAAATCAAACTATTTTGTATGTGGTTGGTCCGTGTACCTTCCGTTCATTCTATTTCCAATTCTTAAATGCAAAACACATTTCCGCCCATTTTTTCTATTTTCATTTCTGAAACCAAAGTTAGACAGTCTATTTAAAGACACTTTTTAAAAACGACAATAGGACTCCTGCTGAACAAAGATGATACCGTTATGCTAAAAACATGCTAAACACAAAGGAAAATACTAAAATACTGCTTTCGGATCAATTTGTCATCACACATAACCACGTATTTTTTGCATTTTGTATGAACATATATTCGATTTTTGTGTTTATCTGGAAAAATAAAAATTCATAAAAGGAAAACAGCACACATTCCAATTTTATGGCAATATTTAAATGCAAATCAAACCTCTTGTTTGTTTTAAAATCTGCCATATATAATAAAAACCAAAAAACGGCCCTAATTTTGTTTTTTGATTTGCGTTTCAGAATTGGAAATAGAATTAACGGAAGGTACACAGACCGCTTTTAGCATTTTAAAATTAAATTCAAATGAACTAATCGGTCCGTGTACCTTCCGGTCACTCTATTTCCAATTCTGAAACGCAAATCAAAAAATAAAACGAGGGCCGTTTTTCGCTTTTTATTATGTAAGGCAGATTTTAAAGCACACAAAAAGGGTTGATTTTTATTAAAATATTGCCATAAATTTGGATTTTGTGCTGTTTTCCTTTTATGGATTTCATCCAAAATGCAAAATGCCTGGTTATCTGTGTGATGATACATTGAACCGGAAGCAGTATTTTAGCTTTTCCTTTAGCATGTTTTTAGCAAAACTATTGTCGTTTTTAAAAAAAAAAAGTGTCATTAGTTGTCCAACTTTTGTTTCAGAAATGAAAATAGAAAAAATGGTCAGAATTTTAAACAGAATGAAGGTACACAGACCCTAAACATTTTCAATTTCCATCGATAAAAAGAGAATCCAGTGAGCAAAACATAGACATCTTAGAAGTAGACACAGCATTGGCTGCTGTGAGGCGAGAAATTCGGCCGCCATCTTGAAGTGGTGATGAGGAGCCGGCGAGCAGCCTAAACTGACAGTTGACAGGTAGAAAACAAAGATGGTGTTCAGTGTTTTCCTGCTCAAATGAGCGGACTGTTGAAAATAGGAATAGGGGGATTACTTTCCACAAGTAAGATTTAACATTAACATACTATTGGTTGTATTTTGTGAAAATAATATTACCAGAGTTGAGAAGGAGCAAAGATCTTCAATAGTACTGAAATCGTAGCCGCTACCAAACAAGAGTATGACCATAATAGAATTGCTTGTCAATTAAATTAATTACATTTAAAAATGTCATACTTGAATAACATAAAGTTGAAATAAATGATGAAGATAAAGATTGTAAAAGCCAACAGGGGTCAAAGTTAGGACCACAGTCCAGATTGTGTGTGCGTGTGTGTGTGTGTTGATTATGATGCATTCTCATTTTAGGCAAAATATGAGACAATACTTTCTTAACAGTATAATTGTAACCAGGAATAAGTCTTCAAGTAACAATATTCAAATACTAACATTGTTGGGTAAAACAGAATTTGGTTTTTATCTGAATCCAGTGACTTTCAGGTGTTTGTATATGTTTAAGTATTTGGCAGACGCTTTTATCCAAAGCGACATACCGGTACATAAAAAAAACATATAAAACAATCACTGTAAACATGATCATTTAAGGGAAGAATGTAATACAAAATATCAATACAAAGTGTCAAGACAGAATAAACTCTCTGCTGCTGCAGCAACAGAGATACAGTCTATAATATATATAGATATCTAATGTATTCATACATTGTTTATGTAGGATGTACGCATGTGTATGTATATATATATTTTTGCCCCTTCTCTGGGATTATATTCCCAGTTTTGATCTCGGACGTCTGGTCACTTATAACATACAAGAATATTCTATTACTGTTCAGCAAACTATGAATAATAAAACTAGGGCTGCAACAACTAATCGATTAAATCGATTAAAATCGATTATAAAAATAGTTGGCGATTAATTTAGTCATCGATTCGTTGGACTATGCTATGTGCATGCGCAGAGGCAATTATTTTTTATTTTTTTTAATAAACATGTATTTATAAACTGCAACATGTACAAACAGCTGAGAAACAATAACCAAAATAAGTATGGTGCCAGTATGCTGTTTTTTTTCAATAAAATACTGGAAAGGATTGAAATGTAGTTTGACGCTTGTATCCAAGTAATAATCGACAGATTAATTGATTATCAAATTAATCGTTAGTTGCAGCCCTAAATAAAACACGCCAAAACATGTGTCCTTTATCATAGTTACACGTATGAGAAAAAAGCATGTGAAAATCAGTGGTATTCAGTGAGGTAAGATGAAGTAAATGCGCTGACAGTTCATTGCTCCTGCCAAATGAATTGCACAGAGTGGAGCGGATCACCACTCCAAGATGGCGGCCCCGCGTCTCGTCAGCGCCAGTAGGCAGTAGCGCTCGATGCTGCGTACCCTTAGAAGATGTCTATGGAGCAAAACATTGACTGACCCTTAACCCATAGAACTGCTGGCAAAGCTAATACCACAGAAGAAGAAGAGAAAAATACGATTGACAGGCTTACCGTCCAATCAAAAAAGAGGAAGTTACCGTTTTGACCAATCGTTGCTTTCAAGGGGCGCGAGTCCCCGCCCCGGCCCACAGATAGCATTAGCTGCCGGGTCGCCTTCAGTCGCTGTCATCAGAAGACCCGCTCGTACGTTCGCTTTTGGTTAAAACAATTAAATGGTTACATTTGAGTACAAATATTTTTAGGCGAAAAACCCGCCTGGCGTTTGCTGACTATCCCACACTCGAGGTAATACCGCATGCACTGCTTTGGTTAGCATGGATGCTAGTGCTAATGTGTCTGCTAATATAGGAAGTTGGCTTTTTCCTGTCCAACGTTGTGCTTGTATGTGTCCTGGTCCACAGCTGCCATCATGGGCGAGGTGGAGCTCTCCTGCCGGGCCTATGTGAAGATGTACCTGCACGCCTGCTTGTTCCCCCGGTGCAGCGTCAACGGGCTGCTGCTCTCCTCCAGCCCGGCAGGGGGCGACGTGTGCGTGACTGACTGTGTGCCCCTGCTGCACTCTCACCTGTCTCTGGCGCCCATCACTCAGCTGGCTCTAACTCAGGTAGGGTTGCCAACAAAGGAACTCAGGTAGGGTTGCCAACAAAGTAACTCAGGTAGGGTTGCCAACAAAGTAACTCAGGTAGGGTTGCCAACAAAGGAACTCAGGTAGGGTTGCCAACAAAGGAACTCAGGTAGGGTTGCCAACAAAGGAACTCAGGTAGGGTTGCCAACAAAGTAACTCAGGTAGGGTTGCCAACAAAGTAACTCAGGTAGGGTTGCCAACAAAGGAACTCAGGTAGGGTTGCCAACAAAGTAACTCAGGTAAAGTTAAAGTTAAAGTACCAATGATTGTCACACACACTAGGTGTGGCGAAATTATTCTCTGCATTTGACCCATCACCCTTGATCACCCCCTGGGAGGTGAGGGGAGCAGTGGGCAGCAGCAGTGGCCGCGCCCGGGAATCATTTTGGTGATTTAACCCCCAATTCCAACCCTTGATGCTGAGTGCCAAGCAGGGAGGCAATGGGTTCCATTTTTTTTATAGTCTTTGGTATGACTCGGCTGGGGTTTGAACTCACAACCTACCGATCTCAGGGCGGACACTCTAACCACTAGGCCACTGAGTAGGTAGGGTTGCCAACAAAGTAACTTTGGTAGGGTTGCCAACAAAGTAACTCAGGTAGGGTTGCCAACAAAGTAACTCAGGTAGGGTTGCCAACAAAGGAACTCAGGTAGGGTTGCCAACAAAGTAACTTTGGTAGGGTTGCCAACAAAGTAACTCAGGTAGGGTTGCCAACAAAGTAACTCAGGTAGGGTTGCCAACAAAGGAACTCAGGTAGGGTTGCCAACAAAGTAACTTTGGTAGGGTTGCCAACAAAGTAACTCAGGTAGGGTTGCCAACAAAGGAACTCAGGTAGGGTTGCCAACAAAGGAACTCAGGTAGGGTTGCCAACAAAGTAACTCAGGTAGGGTTGCCAACAAAGGAACTCAGGTAGGGTTGCCAACAAAGTAACTCAGGTAGGGTTGCCAACAAAGTAACTCAGGTAGGGTTGCCAACAAAGTAACTCAGGTAGGGTTGCCAACAAAGTAAGGGACACCTTTTGCAGGGCTGGTCCACCCAATTTATTTGAGCCTTTTTTTTTTTATTTGTGTGGGAAAAGTATGGAGTGAAATTACACACACAAATGTTTGACTATTTGCAAGTTAAAAAAAAAAGAATTTTCTGTCCACCATTTTACTCCCCTAATTACGCCTTCTTGTTTTGTTATTTTGGGCGGATGGCACCATGCACAAATAACAGTAGCTCTGATGGCCTTCAATTGACTCAGCAAGTTTTTTATACCTACCTACAGTTTTTTTTCGAGATATCCGATAATGGCTTTTATACCGATATCAGATATTGTCCAACTCTTAATTACCGATACCGATATCAACCGATACCGATATATACAGTCGTGGAATTAACACATTATTATGCCTAATTTTGTTGTGATGGCCCGCTGGATGCATTAAACAATGTAACAAGGTTTTCCAAAATAAATCAACTCAAGTTATGGAAAAAAATGCCAACATGGCACTGCCATATTTATTATTGAAGTCACAAAGTGCATTATTTTTTTTAACATGCTTCAAAACAGCAGCTTGGAATTTGGGACATGCTCTCCCTGAGAGAGACAATGAGGAGGTTGAGGTGGGGGGGGGTATATTGTAGCGTCCCAGAAGAGTTAGTGCTGCAAGGGATTCTGGGTATTTGTTCTGTTGTGTTATGGTGCGGATGTTCCCCCGAAATGTGTTTGTCATTCTTGTTTGGTGTGGGTTCACAGTGTGGCGCATATTTGTAACAGTGTTAAAGTTGTTTATACGGCCACCTTCAGTGTGACCTGTATGGCTGTTGACCAAGTATGCGTTGCATTCACTCGTGACTGTGACAAAACGTAGATATTGTGTGACTGAGCCGGCACGCAAAGGCAGTGCCTTTAAGGACTATTGGCGCTCTGTACTTCTCCCTACATCCGTGTACACAGCGGCGTTTTAAAAAGTCATACATTTTACTTTTTGAAATCGATACCGATAATTATGGAACCGATACCGATAATTTCTGATATTACATTTTAAAGCATTTATCGGTCGATAATATCGGCAGTCCGATATAGTCGGACATCCCTAGTTTTTTTAATTGAATCATTATTTTTTTTACTTAGGAATCGTTTTTGTACTTGTGAATTGTGTAATTTGTCCTCTAAAACAGTGTTTTTCAACCACTAGTGTGCCGTGGGAGATGATCTAATTTCACCTATTTGGGTTAAGAATATTTTATGCAAACCAGTAATTATAATCCGCAAATAAAATATTGTTGAGTGTCGGTGCTGTCTAGATCTCGGCAGAGTAACCGTGTAATACACTTCCATATCAGTAGGTGGAAGCCAGTAGCTAATGGCTTTGTAAACGTATGTAATCTAATGTTGTAATCTAATGCTTAAACCAAAAATAAACAAAAGGTGAGTGCCCCTAAGAAAAGGCATTGAAGCTTAGGGAAGGCTATGAAGAACGAAACTAAAACTGAACTGGCTACAAAGTAAACAAAAACAGAATGCTGGACGACAGCAAAGACTTACTGTGGAGCAAAGGCGGCGTCCACAATGTACATCCGAACATGACATGACAATCAACAATGTCCCCACAAAGAAGGATAAAAACAACTGAAATATTCTTGATTGCTAAAACAAAGTAGATGCGGGAAATATAAGACATGAAACTGCGACATGGAAATAACAAAAAAAGAGAAAAAGCCACCAAAATATGAGCGCGAGACAAGAACTAAAACACCACACACAGGAAAACTGCAAAAAACTCAAAATAAGTCAGGGGGTGATGTGACAGGTGGTGACAGTACACCTACTTTGAGAGAAGAGCTATAGTCATGCATGCTTGGTTATTGTTTAAAGTCATATCCAACAATTGCGACAATGAGTTTATGATTTCTGCTGGTGGTGTGCCTCCGCATTTTTTCAACGCAAAAAATGGTCCTTGGCTCAAAAAATGTTGAAAAACACTGCCCTAAAAAATAGTTTTTTTACTTGCAGAAAAGTATTTTTATACTTGTGAATCGTTTTTTTACTTGCAATTCGGTTTTTAAATAAAACTTTTTTTTTTACTTAGGATTTGTTTAGTTTTTTTAAATTGAATTTAAACTGTTTCGAATAATTTTTTTAATTGAAGAGAATAGTTTTATTTACGTAAGAATGTTTTTTTTCATTTGCAGAAAATAGTTTTTTATACTGCAAATAGTTTATTTTACTTGCGGAAATGGTCCCTAGTGTGTGAATGTTGTCTATCGGTGTTGGCCCTGCGATGAGGTGGCGACTTGTCCAGGGTGTACTCCGCCTTCCGCCCGAATGCAGCTGAGATAGGCTCCAGCACCACCCGAGACCCCGAAAGGGACATGCGGTAGAAAATGGATGGATGGAAAATAGTTTTTATACTTGTGAATTGTTTTTTTAAACTGAATGAAAATTGGGCTTTTTTTTTTACTTGTAGAACATTGCTTTTTTTTAACTTCCAAATTATTTAAATTGAAGAAATTCGTTTTTTTTAATTGCAAATCCCTTTTTAATTGAAGAATGTTTTTTTTGTTTACTTAGGAATCGTTTGTTTCTTGCAGAACATTGTTTTTAACTTGCAAATCCTTTTTTTAAATTGAAGAAATGTTTAGTTTTTTTGACTAAGGAATTGTTTTTTAATTGAATGAAAAACAATTGTTTTTTTAATTGAAGAAAAAATGTTAGTTTTTTTTACTTAGGAATGTTTGTTTTTATACTTGAATGTAAGGGACAAGCGGTAGAAAATGGATGGATGGAAAATAGTTTTTATACTTGTGAATTGTTTTTTTAAACTCAATGAAAATTGGGCTTTTTTTTTTACTTGTAGAACATTGCTTTTTTTTAACTTCCAAATTATTTAAATTGAAGAAATTTGTTTTTTATTGCAAATCTCTTTTTAATTGAATGTTTTTTTTGTTTACTTAGGAATCGTTTGTTTTTCGTAGAACATTGTTTTTAACTTGCAAATCCTTTTTTAAATTGAAGAAATGTTTTGTTTTTTTGACTAAGGAATTGTTTTTTAATTGAATAATTTTTTTTCTTTTTTTTACTTAGGAATGTTTGTTTTTATACTTGAATGTTTTTGTTTTTTTAACTTGCAGATTTTTTTTTTTTTAATATATATATATACTTTTTAATTATTAATTTTTTTTATTGAAGAAAAAAGCTTTTGTTTCTAATTGCAGAACATTGTTCTTGTTCCAGGTGGACGTGTGGTGCTCTCAAACCCAGCAGAGGATTGTGGGATACTACCAAGCCAATGCCTGCGCATCAGACAGCAGGTGAGTTTTAACCACCAGGTGGCGCTATTACCATCTGGCGGCATTTAATTCACTCTTTCCTTTGACAGTCCAACACAGGGAGCCACGAAAATAGCAGATAAGATCGCAGAGCAGTTTGATGGTGCAGTTTTATTGATGGTTAGTATGATACATTTTTACTTGTTACTGTCTCTTTAAGACAATGTTGTCCAAAGTAATGAAATAAGTAAGCTGTACAATTAGGACGCGTATGTAGAAATGGGAGTAGTTTTTGTTTATCTTTATCTATTCTTTTGAATGGGAAATTCCCCAATTGTTTTTCTTAAATAAAAAAGATGCAGTATAACATTTTGTAAAACTGAATAAAGTAATGTAAAAATAATAATTAAAACAACTGACTGAAAAAAATAACATGAAGACTGATTTAATTTACTAAAAGTTTGAAAATGTAGATTTAAAAACATAACTCAGTCAAAATTATACAAACAATATTAATGCAGCAAAATGTACTGGGCTATAGAAATTGCTCAAAAAATAAAGAGACCACTAAAATAACATTTAGACCTGAATGAATGAAATATTCTATTAAATGATTTGTACTTAACATAGTTCAATGTGTTGACAACAAAATCATACAACAATGAATCAAATGTATTAACCCCTGGAGGTGTGGATTTGGAGTCACACTGCAGGCTTTTTTGTGAGCAGTTTATATGGTTATTTAGGAATTATTTATTAATTATATGTATATTAAATATAAAAAATCTAAACATTTATGGATTTTTAATTACAATACAATAAAAACGCTGACTGCAAAATAATGACTATTGATGCAGTATATTTGACTTATTTGTCCTACACTAGATTGGATTGGTTTTACTCAAAATCATCTTTTAATTGTTCTGTACGCGTCTTTTGGGTTAAGAAAGTTATGATGCAGTTAAATTGTTTGCCGCGGTAAAATAAAAAAAACATTCATTTTGTGGATGAGGTACCTAAATAAGCATATGCTGTATTTTTCGGACTATAAGTCGCGTTTTTTTCCGTAGTTTGGCCGAAGGGGGGACTTATACTCAGGAGCGACTTATGTGTGAAATTATTTACACATTAGCGTAAAATATCAAATAATATTATTTATCTCATTCACGTAAGAGACTAGACGTATAAGATTTCATGGGATTTAGCGATTAGGAGTGACAGATTGTTTGGTAAACGTATAGCATGTTCTATATGTTATAGTTATTTGAATGACTCTTACCATAATATGTTACGTTAACATACCAGTTGGTTATTTATGCCTCATATAACGTACACTTATTCAGCCTGTTGTTCACTATTCTTTATTTGAAATTGCCTTTCAAATGTCTATTCTTGGTGTTGGCTTTTATCAAATACATTTCCCCAAAAAATGCGACTTATGTTTTTTTTTTTCCTTCTTTATTATGCATTTTCGGCCGGAGCGACTTATACTCCGAAAAATACGGTATGCACAGATGTCAAACTCAAGGCCCACGGGCGACATCATTTTGTCTGACGCGCAAACACCTGGAAATGATATGTGTCAATAAAGTACTTCATATTTTCTCACTAAATGCAATTGATTTTTTTTTTCATTTTGACAGAAAAAATATATGTACTGCTTGAAATTGGATACCTTTTAAACTTTAATAGTATCCATTATTGCAACAAATATTACAGTATATTATCATACTTTCCAAATACGTTTTTGTCTAAAATTAATAAAAATGACAATACATTTGATGTCGTTCTTTACAACATATTACTGTAAATTGAAAACAAAAAACCTACTGTTTTTTGCGTTAAAATTCTGTTGACTGAGCTGCCAGATTTTGACTGTCAAATTTACGGTTGTTGTTTTTAACGGTGTATTACTGTAAATGGAAAGACGCTACGTTTGTTTTTACGGTACAAAAACTGGCAGCTAAGTTGCCAGAATAAAAAAAAAAACTTGTACTGTTTTGCCATTAACAATATAATGTCGTAAAAACTGATGTCAATTTAACACTAAAAGCTTTTTCCGTAACACCCCCCCAAAAACAAAAAAACAGTGGTATTCTTCTTCCATTTACTGTAAAATGTTGTAAAAAATATATAAAAAAATACTTAACATTTTGTAAATGTAAAGTTCTATCCATCCATCTTCTTCCACTTATCCGAGGTCGGGTCGCGGGGGCAGCAGCTTAAGCAGGGAAGCCCAGACTTTCCTCTCCCCAGACACTTTGTCCAGATCCTTCCGGGGGATCCCGAGGCGTTAGCAGGCCAGCCGGGAGACATAGTCTTCCCAACATGTCCTGGGTCTTCCCCGTGGCCTCCTACCGGTCGGACGTGCCCGAAACACCTCTCTAAGGAGGCGTTCGGGTGGCATCCTGACCAGATGCCTGAACCACCACATCTGGCTCCTCTCTATGTGGAGGAGCAGCGGCTTTACTTTGAGTTCCCCCCGGATGGCAGAGCTTCTCACCCTATCTCTAAGGGAGAGCCCCGCCACCCGGCGGCGGAAACTCATTTGGGCCGCTTGTACCCGTGATCTTGTCCTTTCGGTCATAACCCAAAGCTCATGACCATAGGTGAGGATGGGAACGTAGATCGACCGGTAAATTGAGAGCTTTGCCTTCCGGCTCAGCTCCTTCTTCACCACAACGGATCGATACATTGTCCGCATTACTGAAGACGCCGCACCGATCCGCCTGTCGATCTCACGATCCACTCTTCCCTCACTCGTGAACAAGACTCCGAGGTACTTGAACTCCTCCACTTGGGGCAAGATCTCCTCCCCAACCCGGAGATGGCACTCCACCCTTTTCCGGGCGAGAAAAAAGTTTTTACTGTAAAAACAATGTATATAAATAATAATGAAATCCAGAGGCAAATTCATAGATTACCGTATTTTTCTGGAGTATAAGTCGCATTTTTGGGGGAAATGTATTTGATAAAAGCCAACACCAAGAATAGACATTTGAAAGGCAATTTAAAATAAAGAATAGTGAACAACAGGCTGAATAAGTGTACGTTATATGAGGCATAAATAACCAACTGGTATGTTAACGTAACATATTATGGTAAGAGTCATTCAAATAACTATAACATATAGAACATGCTATACGTTTACCAAACAATCTGTCACTCCTAATCGCTAAATCCCATGAAATCTTATACGTCTAGTCTCTTACGTGAATGAGATAAATAATATTATTTGATATTTTACGCTAATGTGTTAATCATTTCACGTATAAGTCGCACCCCAAACTATGAAAAAAAACTGCGACTTATAGTCCGAAAAATACGGTATTCACTGTTACAAGCTGAACCTCAATGAAAACATCCCTGGTACATGTGATGTTTGGCGCCCTCTACAGCTCGATGGCAGTAAGATGTCACCAGACTTTCGGGTCCCTCCCATCGTGATGTACGAGCGCAAAGACTCCAGATGGACGCTCAAAGACAAACACATGTAAGAAGGTTCAGGGCTATATCCATAAACTTTGATTGATTGATTGACATACTTGCCAACCTTGAGACCTCCGAATTCGGGAGATTTGGGGGGGGGTTAAGAGGGAGGAGTATATTTATAGCTAGAAGTCACTGAAATTAAAGTATTTCTTATATAGTACAGTAATGAAAACAGTTGTTCTACTAACTGTACTGTACTTGCTGCTTACTTAAAAAAAATAACACTTCAATTTCACTATTTGAGTAGCTTTTGTTCTGCCATTTGAGTACTGGCGAGCGATCTCTGAATCCGGGAACATATCCTTCACGGATTTGTTGAAAACATCCGCAAATGAGAACGGGATGTTGCTTGCAAGGTGGCCCATAATACTGCCTTGTGCTTCTCTGAGCGTTCATGAGTGACTATATCCATTCATCCACCGTGTCATGGCTTATAGATAAACCTATGGATAACGGAGACATATATAATAGTCTCCTTTTCAGGTGAGACGATGCTAAAGGCAGTGCCTTTAAGGCACGCCCCCAATATAGTTTTCCGGCTGGAAATCGGGAGATTTTCGGGAGAATGGTTGTCCCGGGAGATTTTCGGGAGAGGCACTGAAATTCGGGAGTCTCCCGGAAAATTCGGGAGGGTTGACAAGTATGTTGATTGATTGTGTTTGGCGTGGGCGGCCAACATCCACGTTTTTCTAATTCCCTCGGTGCAGGATCATGCTGAGGCAATGGGAGGAGACCCGAGCCATCGCCAGCCAGATGCTGGAGTCGGGCGACCACGCGCTCCTGGTGGATTTCGACAGCCACCTGGACGACATCACCAGAGACTGGACCAACCAGAGAGTCAACGCCAAGATCGCCGAGCTGGCGTCGCCGGCCAACGGCAACATCTAAGACTGTAGACTTCTCCAACCTCAAACCACATCAGAGTTTATAGATGGTTTTATTGCTGGTTTTCCCCGTGTACACTACAAGCAAACAGTAAAAGTGTAACTCGTGCTGCCCTGAGGACGCACTTAAAGCTGCGCACGCACACACACACACTGGTTAGGACAGCAACGCGACAACCTGACATCACGTAGGTAACATTTGACAGCAGCTACTTTTTACACTTGTGGTGTATTCTCTTCCTGTCTAGTTGAAATGAGTGATTACATAGTTCTACTGGACTCCTTACTTGATTAAATGTGTTTAAGAAGAATTGTGTGGTTTTATGGCAAGGAAAAAAACAAAAAACCTTCAGAGCGGGGGCTCGGGTGTTGTTGGCACGGGGACCAGGTCGAGCGTGATCTCGCCCTGCAGGAAAGGTAAAGACTCCAGGAAGTCGCGAGCGGTTTGGACCTCAGCGTGCACCAAGGTGACCTACGGAGGAGGAGTGAAGTGAAGTGAATTATATTTATATAGCGCTTTTCTCTAGTGACTCAAAGCACTTTACATAGTGAAAGCCAATATCCAAGTTACATTTAAACCAGTGTGGGTAAAGTGTCTTGCCCAAGGACACAACGGCAGTGACTAGGATGGAGGAAGCGGGGATCGAACCTGCAACCCTCAAGTTGCTGGCACGGCCACTCTACCAACCGAGCTATACCGCCCCAAGGAGGAGGGTTTTATTGTTTGAAGAAGCTGGATCAGGTTATGACATCACCAGCTTTATGCACATGGACATGGGACTACCATTGAGGTCATGTCCTCGGTATTTTTTCAAGTCACAAAAAGATATGACTGACTGCAAATGTACTTTGTGGAGAACAGGGGTCGCCTACCAGTCGATCTTTGGGACTCTACCAGTCGATCGCAAAAATATATATAATGATGTGACCGACAGACACGCATTTTTACCTCTGAACACGCCAATAGTATCCACTCAGGCGCGCACTACACCCGCTTGTCTTGCAAAGCGTGGATCATCGCGCCGTAACAATCCATTACGGCTGACTGTAGCAATGCATCGGACATTTTCGAGCATCACCTAACTCTCGCCTGCAACAGGAAGCTAACAAGTCAAATAACCGAGTCCGTGAACATTGCTCCAAAGTACAGATTTTGTGTTGCTTTATACAAAAAAGTAAACATTTACATGTGCAAAGGCAGTAGTTAGAGATGTCCGATAATGGCTTTTTTGACGATATCCGATATTACCGATACCGATATCAACCGATACCGATATATACAGTCGTGGAATTAACACATTATGATGCCTAATTTTGTTGTGATGCCCCGCTGGATGCATTAAACAATGTAACAAGGTTTTCCAAAATAAATCAACTCAAGTTATGGAAAAAAATGCCAACATGGCACTGCCATATTTATTATTGAAGTCACAAAGTGCATGATTTTTTTTTAAACATGCCTCAAAACAGCAGCTTGGAATTTGGGACATGCTCTCCCTGAGAGAGACTATGAGGAGGTTGAGGTGGGGGGGGGGTATATTGTAGCGTCCCAGAAGAGTTAGTGCTGCAAGGGATTCTGGGTATTTGTTCTGTTGTGTTACGGTGCGGATGTTCCCCCGAAATGTGTTTGTCATTCTTGTTTGGTGTGGGTTCACAGTGTGGCGCATATTTGTAACAGTGTTAAAGTTGTTTATACGGCCACCCTCAGTGTGACCTGTATGGCTGTTGAACAAGTATGCATTGCATTCACTTGTGTGTGTGAAAAGCTGTAGATATTATGTGACTGGGCCGGCATGCAAAGGCAGTGCCTTTAAGGTTTATTGGCGCTCTGTACTTCTCCCTACGTCCGTGTACACAGCGGCGTTTTAAAAAGTCATACATTTTACTTTTTGAAACCGATACCGATAATTTCCGATATCACATTTTAAAGCATTGATCGTTTGATATTATCGGACATCTCTAGCAGTAATATATGATAAAACAAGGCGGCAGCAAAAGGACTTTGCTGATGTAAGACGACCATGTGACTCGCGTCCCATAAGTGACTATAGGATGAACAAATATACTCAAGTACTAAGACTATAGTGGCCACGAACAGTTAGCTTCTACAGCTGGGCCTGTGACTCGTCCCTATAGGCACATGACAAAAAAACACAGCAAAAATTGAGAAAACAGCAAGAAGCACAATGAGAGAAAACAAAAATTTTGACAGCCTATAATAAAAGCTTTGTCTTAAAAAAAAAAAAAAAAAAAAATATATATATATATATATATATATATATATATATATATATAGAGAGAGAGATCTTGCTTTAGTTTTTGGCTCATGGACGTACATACAATATCGTAACATGAAGACGCGCGGCAACCTGCACATAGTACAACATGGAGGGCACAGAACAGCTCTGTTTCAAAAAGAGAGCTAAAACAAAAGTAGCAAACAGAAGGAAAAACTGATAAATAACGTGACAACGTGGGACGAGCAGAAATGCACACGGCCATAAATGAAGTCATCGCTTCATCTTCTTCTACTTCCGTTTACGCCCGTGTTTTATAACTATAGGTCAAATTCCGCGAGCAATCCCTAAGGGGCCGCAAAAAAAAAAAAAACTATGGGCTGTTGTCCGTATGGGCCGTAGCGATATTCAGTTGTAATACACTGTTCAACCACTTGTGGCGGTAACGACAATACCACACAAACAGAAGAAGTGTGTCGCAAAAGTCATCGAGAAGTTTCTTAAGCGCAAAAAATATGACTAAAGTGGTGAAGCTATATTTTCATTTGCACTTTAATTTGATTGACAGCTCATTAAAAAAAAAATCATATAATCCATCCATCCATTTTCTACCACTTATTCCCTTCGGGGTCGCGGTAAAAACATATAATACATTATTACATTTAGTTAGAATTAGGGATGTCCGATAATGGCTTTTTGCCGATATCCGATATTGTCCAACTCTTAATTACCTATACCGATATATACAGTCGTGGAATTAACACATTATGATGCCTAATTTGGACAACCAGGTATGGTGAAGATAAGGTCCTTTTAAAAAAATAATAAAATAAATAAATTAAAAACATTTTCTTGAATAAAAAAGAAAGTAAAACAATATAAAAACAGTTACATAGAAACTAGTAATTAATGAAAATGAGTAAAATTAAGTGTTAAAGGTTAGTACTATTAGTGGACCAGCAGCACGCACAATCGTGTGCTTACGGACTGTATCCCTTGCAGACTGTATTGATATATATTGATATATAATGTAGGAACCACAATATTAATAACAGAAAGAAACAACCCTTTTGTGTGAATGAGTGTGAATGGGGGAGGGAGGGTTTTTGTGTTAGTGCACTAATTGTAAGTGTATCTTGTGTTGATTTAATAAATTAAAAAAAACAAAAAAAACGATACCGATAATAAAAAAAACAATACCGATAATAAACCGGATAAGCGGAAGAAGATGGATGGATG
Source organism: Nerophis lumbriciformis (assembly GCF_033978685.3). Lineage (NCBI taxonomy): Eukaryota > Metazoa > Chordata > Actinopteri > Syngnathiformes > Syngnathidae > Nerophis > Nerophis lumbriciformis. The sequence goes on from NC_084554.2 coordinate 48,658,736, forward strand.
GATGGATGGATGGATACCGATAATTTCTGATATTACATTTTAAAGCATCTCTAGCTAGAATCTATTATCTTATTTTTATTTTAACAGTATAGTTTTTGAATATGATTAAAATTAAGAGTAAGATGACTAATTCAGTGTTGATTGATTGAAACTTTTATTAGTAGATTGCACAGTGAAGTGCATATTCCGTACAATTGACCACTAAATGGTAACACCCCAATACGTTTTCAACTTGTTTAAGTCGGGGTCCACATTAATCAATTCATGGTATATTATTATTAATATTTGAGTGGGCCCCGGGATTCTCCGAAGTGGAAAAGTTGGGCCCTGAGGTCAAAAAGGTCAGTAAACCCTGGGTTACGGTATGTGCTGCGCATGTCAAAATAACATAATCCGATTTAGGTGTGACGCATTAAAATGCACGTCATAAACGGATAACTTTTTTCAGGGTCCATGTACACGGGAACATTCTAGTCCCATTAAAGACATTTTTTGGACGTACCTTAACAGTGATGAGTTTACTAGAGGGATCTTCTGAGCTGCTCAGTTCTTCTCCAAAGCACAGAAAGAAGCTGCAGTCAGGAGCGGCGCCGCCACTCAAGTGAAATTCATCCGACTCTGGAAGAAATGGAATGATTGTGAGGTCCTAAGAGTAGCAGCACAAACACACCAGCACAACTTTCAACTATATATATATATATATATACATACATACATACATACATACATATACACACACACACACACACACACACACACACACACACACACACACACACACACACACACACACACACACACACACACACACACACACACACACACACACACACACACACACACACACACACACACACACACACATCAGAATCAGAATCAGCTTTATTGTCATTACGCAAGGTAACGAGATTGAGGCCATTCCATACAGTGCAATGTGTGCATGCTAGAAAAACAATGTGCAAATATATAGAAATATAAAAAATGTAGAAGTGCAATGAATATGGTGTGAAATGAATATATACATGAAAAAACAAAACAAAAACAGGGTGGTTGGTGGAATGGGTTATTGCACCGAAGAGAAGGCAGTTATGAGGGACAATGGGGCAGTCCGTTCAGGATGGTTATGGCCCTGGGGAAGAAGCTGTTCTTTAGCCTGTATGTGTATATATGTATGGATACGTGTGTATTAATGGATATAAGTAAGTACACACAAACCACACTTGCCAACCCTCCCGGATTTTCCGGGAGACTCCCGGAATTCAGCG
>NC_084554.2:48662500-48765000 GCF_033978685.3 Nerophis lumbriciformis
ACATAATAAATAATAAATATAACAAGATATTAAGAGTATGTGAAAGTTCGACTCCTGCTTTGTTTACTTCCGCGACAACCTCCTTAAAGTTCCGTAACCAATCACAAATGTCAAGCAGCTAAAATGTGCCAAACGTGGATATGGGTGGCGAGAGTCTTCGGCCTTTTTCCCATCATGCATTGCAGGGGATTTAAAAGGGTGTCATCTTGAATGATGTATTGCGATTGGACGTTTCTTTATAATACCCATGACACTCTGTGAGCAGGTGTGTGAGTGAGCAGGTGTGTGACCATGTGTGTTGACTTGTTCTGTTAGTTTATGTGCGCCGTGACTCATGACTGGTTCAAGTTGTTTGATAATAGTGCTGAGGTGTGGACAGTTCAAAGTACAATACATGGTCATGAACCTGAATTACTCATGTTGTTTACATAATGGTGACAACATTGCAGCAATTATACTGCCAGATACCTAAAACTAGGATGGAGGCTCTCTGAGGGACAGATCCCCTATTAAGCTCTTGGTTGTTTTTATTTCTTGTTTCATCCTTTTTTATTTATTTATTACATTTGAGTATTTTAGGTGATGTATTCTGTACTTCTTTGAAGGTATATTGTACGACTGTATTTCATTCATCCTTTTGTGTTACCATGTAAACGTGACACTATGTGTCCCCTTTTCTTATGTCTGTACAGCACTTTGGCCAACTGGCCTTGTTTTTTTCATGTGCTATATATAAATACATCAACTGAAACTGAACTGACATCTGGCGGGCCTGACTGAACACGCCCGCAGGCTGTAGTTTGGACACACCCTGCTTGACACGCTTGTCTTTTGTGTCATGTGACGTGGGTTCAATTTTCCACAGCGTCATTATCATTTAATGTCAGCAATTGCCTTCCAAGAAGATTCACTCCATACTTGGTGGTGGTACGCCACTATAGCTACTGGGCTGGACTGAAGGTTTTATGGGTGCCACCCCTGCAGAACTAGGTGCCCCACCTGCCCCCCCTCTGGTCAACATATGAAATAACAAGTGTGTGTAAAAATTTGAAGTGCTCCCCCTCTGGCCAACATATGTAATAACAAGTGTGTGTAAGAAATTTAAATGAGCCCCCAAAATTAATTAGAAAAATTAAATAAATATGTATATAAAGACATACTGTAATAACTAAGTAAATAATGAAGATTAAAAATCAATTACAAACAAAAAATTCACTAAAAGCAGTCTTTTTCCCACAATGTAAAATTGGGAACAATTTCTCATATTCTTTCTGTAATATTGCAATATTTCATCGTAAAATTATGACTTTTTAATGCAAAATGGCGACATATGTCATATAAAATTATGACTTTTATCACAACATTGCCAATTTTTGGGTTGTTCTTGTAAAATAGTGACATTTTTGGAGTAAAATTATGACTTCTGTTATCGTTTTGCCAAGTAAAATTCCGATTGTTATCATAATATTTATTCTTGTAAAATTGCGACTTTTTTCCTAAAATTGCCAACATTTTAAGCTTTTTCTTGTAGAATTGTGACTGTTATTGAGTAAAAGTCCAACTTTTATCATATTTACTTTTTAATGCAAAATGGCGACATATGTCATATAAAATTATGACTTTTATCACAACATTGCCAATTTTTGGATTGTTCTTGTAAAATAGTGACATTTTTGGAGTAAAATTATGACTTCTGTTATCGTTTTGCCAAGTAAAATTCCGATTGTTATCATAATATTTATTCTTATAAAATTGTGACTTTTGTCAAGTAAAATTGCAACCTTTTTCATAAAGTTGCCAAAATTTTAAGCTTTTTCTTGTAGAATTGCGACTGTTATTGAGTAAAAGTCCAACTTTTATCATAATATTTACTTTTTAATGCAAAATGGCAACATACGTCATATAAAATTCAGACTTTTATCACAACATTGCCAATTTTTTTGTTGCTCTTGTAAAATAGTGACATTTTTGGAGTAATATTGTGTCTTTTGTCATCGTTTTGCCAAGTAAAATTCCGATTGTTATCATAATATTTATTCTTATAAAATTGTGACTTTTGTCAAGTAAAATTGTGACTTTTTTCCTAAAATTGCCAACATTTTAAGCTTTTTCCTGTAGAATTGCGACTGTTTTTGAGTAAAAGTCCAACTTTTATCATAATATTTACTTTTTAATGCAAAATGGCAACATATGTCATATACAATTCTGACTTTTTTCACAACATTGCCAATTTTTTTGTTTTTCTTGTAAAATAGTGACATTTTTGGAGTAAAATGATGACTTCTGTTATCGTTTTGCCAGGTAAAATTCCGATTGTTATCATAATATTTATTCTTATAAAATTGTGACTTTTGTCAAGTAAAATTGCGACTTTTTTCATAAAGTTGCCAAAATTTTAAGCTTTTTCTTGTAGAATTGTGACTGTTATTGAGTAAAAGTCCAACTTTCATCCTAATATTTACTTTTTAATGCAAAATGGCAACATATGTCAAATAAAATTCAGACTTTTATCACAACATTGCCAATTTTTTTGTTGCTCTTGTAAAATAGTGACATTTTTGGAGTAAAATTATGACTTCAGTTATCGTTTTGCCAAGTAAAATTCCGATTGTTATCATAATATTTATTCTTATAATATTGTGACTTTTGTCGAGTACAATTACGACTCTTTTCATAAAATTGCCAAAATGTTAAGCTTTTTCTAATAGAATTGCGACTGTTTTTGAGTAAAAGTCCAACTTTTATCATAATATTGCACAAATGTTCAGTTTTTCGTGTAAAATTTTGACTTGCGCTGAGTAAAATTATGACTTTTGTTATAAAACTGTCAAAATTCTACGTTTTTCTTGTGAAATTGAGATCTTTTTCTGGTGAAATTCCAACTAATTTTTCACAAGAAGTTTTTTTATATTTGCATAGTATGTATATATTATTAATGTTGTAAATACACATCTTTATATATCTAGAAAGGGTGGTCCTAAAGAGGGAGCCATTTTTCGGAGTGCTCAAGGTAAAAATACAAGAATGTGTGTGTGTGTGTGTGTGTTCTTGTATTTCTATCCTTCTTGAGACACGAAGAAGGAAAAGTATCTTCCATATGAGGAGGTGTGAACAAGTGATGACATAAATCATGGTCCCAATAACATTGCATCTAATAGAGAATGTGTCATTTGCACCCCTGCTGGTGACATCTATCAAAATGAGGGTGGTCCCAAAAAGGAGGGATTTTTCTAATTGACTGTGTGTCGCTTTTAAAAGTGCTCCCCCTCTGGTCAACATAAGAAATAACAAGTGTGTGTAAAAATCTGAAGTGCTCCCCCTCTGGTCAAAATATGTAATGACAAGTGTGTGTAAGAAATTTAAATGCACCCCCTTTGGCCAAAATTAATTTAAAAAATAAAATGAATATGTATATAAAGACATACTGTAATAACTAAGTAAATAATGAAGATTAAAAATCAATTACAAACAATAATTTCACTAAAAGCAGTCTTTTCTCACAATCTGTCGACTTTTGTCTTGTAAAATTGGGAACAATTTCTCATATTCTTTCTGTAATATTGCAATATTTCATCGTAAAATTATGACTTTTTGATGCAAAATGGCGACATATGGCATATAAAATTATGACTTTTATCACAACATTGCCAATTTTTGGGTTGTTCTTGTAAAACAGTGACATTTTTGGAGTAAATGTATGACTTCTGTTATCGTTTTGCCAAGTAAAATTCAGATTGTTATCATAATATTTATTCTTATAAAATTGTGACTTTTGTCAAGTAAAATTGCGACTTTTTTCCTAAAATTGCCAACATTTTAAGCTTTTTCTTGTAGAATTGTGACTGTTTTTGAGTAAAAGTCCAACTTTCATCCTAATATTTACTTTTTAATGCAAAATGGCAACATACATGTCATAAAATTCAGACTTTTATCACAACATTGCCAATTTGTTTGTTGCTCTTGTAAAATAGTGACATTTTTGGAGTAAAATTATGACTTCTGTTATCGTTTTGCCAAGTAAAATTCCGATTGTTATCATAATATTTATTCTTATAAAATTGTGACTTTTGTCAAGTAAAATTGCGACTTTTTTCATAAAGTTGCCAAAATTTTAAGCTTTTTCTTGTAGAATTGCGACTGTTATTGAGTAAAAGTCCAACTTTCATCCTAATATTTACTTTTTAATGCAAAATGGCAACATACATCATATAAAATTCTTACTTTTATCACAACATTGCCAATTTTTTTGTTGTGCTTATAAAATAGTGACATTTTTGGAGTAAAATTATGACTTCAGTTATCGTTTTGCCAAGTAAAATTCCGATTGTTATCATAATATTTATTCTTATAATATTGTGACTTTTGTCGAGTACAATTACGACTCTTTTCATAAAATTGCCAAAATGTTAAGCTATTTCTTGTAGAATTGCGACTGTTATTGAGTAAAAGTCCAACTTTTATCATAATATTGCACAAATGTTCAGTTTTTTGTGTAAAATTTTGACTTGCGCTGAGTAAAATTACGACTTTTGTTATAAAACTGTCAAAATTCTACGTTTTTCTTGTGTAATTGAGACCTTTTTCTTGTGAAATTCCAACTAATTTTTCACAAGAAGTTTTTTAATATTTGCATAGTATGTATATATTATTAATGTTGTAAATACACATCTTTATATATCTGGAAAGGCTAATCCTAAAGAGGGAGGCAGTTTTCGGAGGTCTCAAGAAGGTAACAAATACATGAATATGTGTGTGTGTGTGTGTGTTCTTGTATTTCTACCCTTCTTGAGACCCGAAGAAGGAAAAGTATCTTCCATATGAGGAGGTGTGAACAAGTGATGACATAAATCATGGTCCCAATAACATTGCATCTAATAGAGAATGTGTCATTTGCACCCCCTGGTGGTGAAATCTATCAAAATGAGGGTGGTCCCAAAAAGGAGGGATTTTTCAAATTGACTGTGCGTCGCTTTTAAAAGTGCTCCCCCTCTGGTCAACATATGAAATAACAAGTGTGTGTAAAAATCTGAAGTGCTCCCCCTCTGGTCAAAATATGTAATGACAAGTGTGTGTAAGAAATTTAAATGCACCCCCTTTGGCCAAAATTAATTTAAAAAATAAAATGAATATGTATATAAAGACATACTGTAATAACAAAGTAAATAATGAAGATTAAAAATCAATTACAAACAATAATTTCACTAAAAGCAGTCTTTTCTCACAATCTGTCGACTTTTGTCTTGTAAAATTGGGAACAATTTCTCATATTCTTTCTGTAATATTGCAATATTTCATCGTAAAATTATGACTTTTTGATGCAAAATGGCGACATATGGCATATAAAATTATGACTTTTATCACAACATTGCCAATTTTTGGGTTGTTCTTGTAAAACAGTGACATTTTTGGAGTAAATGTATGACTTCTGTTATCGTTTTGCCAAGTAAAATTCAGATTGTTATCATAATATTTATTCTTATAAAATTGTGACTTTTGTCAAGTAAAATTGCGACTTTTTTCCTAAAATTGCCAACATTTTAAGCTTTTTCTTGTAGAATTGTGACTGTTTTTGAGTAAAAGTCCAACTTTTATCATAATATTTACTTTTTAATGCAAAATGGCAACATATGTCATATACAATTCTGACTTTTTTCACAACATTGCCAATTTTTTTGTTGTTCTTGTAAAATAGTGACATTTTTTGAGTAAAATTATGGCTTTTGTCATCGTTTTGCCAAGTAAAATTCCGATTGTTATCATAATATTTATTCTTATAAAATTGTGACTTTTGTCAAGTAAAATTGCGACTTTTTTCCTAAAATTGCCAAAATTTTAAGCTTTTTCTTGTAGAATTGCGACTGTTATTGAGTAAAAGTCCAACTTTCATCCTAATATTTACTTTTTAATGCAAAATGGCAACATACATCATATAAAATTCTGACTTTTATCACAACATTGCCAATTTTTTTGTTGCGCTTATAAAATAGTGACATTTTTTTTTTGAGTAAAATTATGACTTCTGTTATCGTTTTGCCAAGTAAAATTCCGATTGTTATCATATTTATTCTTATAATATTGTGACTTTTGTCGAGTACAATTACGACTCTTTTCATAAAATTGCCAAAATGTTAAGCTTTTTCTGTTTTCTCTGTTACTGAGTAAAAGTCCAACTTTTATCATAATATTGCACAAATGTTCAGTTTTAGGTGTAAAATTTTGACTTGCGCTGAGTAAAATTACGACTTTTGTTATAAAACTGTCAAAATTCTACGTTTTTCTTGTGTAATTGAGACCTTTTTCTTGTGAAATTCCAACTAATTTTTCACAAGAAGTTTTTTTATATTTGCATAGTATGTATATATTATTAATGTTGTAAATACACTTCTTTATATATCTGGAAAGGCTGGTCCTAAAGAGGGAGGCATTTTTCGGAGGTCTCAAGAAGGTAACAAATACAAGAATATATATGTGTGTGTGTGTGTGTGTGTGTGTGTGTGTGGGCTCTTGTATTTCTACCCTTCTTGAGACATGAAGAAGGAAAAGTATCTTCCATATGAGGAGGTGTGAACAAGTGATGACATAAATCATGGTCCCAATAACATTGCATCTAATAGAGAATGTCTCATTTGCACCCCCTGGTGGTGACATTTATCAAAATGAGGGTGGTCCCAAAAAGGAGGGATTTTTCAAATTGACTGTGCGTCGCTTTTAAAAGTGCGCCCCCTCTGGTCAACATATGAAATAACAAGTGTGTGTAAAAATTTGAAGTGCTCCCCCTCTGGTCAAAATATGTAATGACAAGTGTGAGTAAGAAATTTAAATGCGCCCCCTTTGGCCAAAATTAATTAGAAAAATAAAATAAATATGTATATAAAGACATACTGTAATAACTAAGTAAATAATGAAGATTAAAAATCAGTTACAAACAAAAAGTTCACTAAAAGCAGTCTTTTTCTCACAATGTGTCGACTTTTGTCTTGTAAAATTGGGAACAATTTCTCATATTCTTTCTGTAATATTGCAATATTTTCTCATAAAATTATTACTTTTTAATGCAAAATGGCGACATATGTCATATCAAATTCAGACTTTTATCACAATATCGCCAATTTTATGACTTTTGTCATCATTTTGTCGATTGCTATCATAATATTGCCAACATTTTTAAAGTTTTCTTATAAAATTGTGACTTTTGTCGAGTACAATTAGGACTCTTTTCATAAAATTGCCAACATTTTAAGCTTTTTCTTGTCGAATTGCCACTGTTATTGAGTAAAAGTCAGACTTTTATCATAATATTGCACAAATGTTCAGTTTTTCTTGTAAAATTTTGACTTTTATTATAAACTGCCCAAATTCTACGTTTTTCTTGTGAAATTGTGACCTTTTTCTTGTGAAATTCCAACTCATTTTTCACAACAAGTTTTTTTAATATTTGCATAGTATGTATATATTATTAATGTTGTTAATACACATCTTTTTATATCTAGAAAGACTGGTCCTAAAGAGGGAGGCATTTTTCGGACGTCTCAAGAAGGTAAAAATGACAAGAATGTGTGTGTGAAAATAAAGAGTGAGATCATTGTTTTTATCTCTTCAAGCAAAAGCAAGATCAAAGCGAGCTACTTCTAAGCCGTCGGAGGGAAAATATTCCTCTCAAACTAAAAACTTCCTCCATGTTTTCAACAATATGAGATGTCATTGAGTAGTGGCTTACTCACGCTGCTTGAAGGCGTCTTTGCTGAAGAGCAGGACCGGGTCGATGTTCCTCTCCATCTTGTGCAGTCCCGGCGTGCACGTGTGCGGCCCCGTCCAGAAGACGCGGCCCTGGCAGAAGCGCCGGCCGTAGACGCCCTGCGTCGTGGAGCTGAGCGCCACGCCCTTCTCCATGAAGGGCAGCAAGGCGCGCAGCGCCCGCAGCTGCTCGCTGTCCAGCAGCGAGCACGGAGGGTCCGGCAGGTGGATGCGCGGGAAGCGGCTGTCGGGGGCCGGCGTGGGGGGCACCGGCGAGGGCGGCGCGTAGAGGATGCGGACGTTGTCGCCGTGGATCTGGCGGGTGAGCACTTCCTGGCCCAAATAGTAGACGGTCACGTGCAAGGAGTCCTGATCTGAAGGACGCCAACATAAGGATGCAGATTTATTCCAAAAATAAACACTCAGAGAGTCTTTACCTTCCCGAAAAGGCGGGACACTCTCCTCAATCCGGACATCCAATTGGATCTCACTGAGGCCTGCGGGGACAAGAGAAGTGTCAGAATAATTGTATCTAAGTTATCACAAAACTTTGTGTTTCAATGAGTTCCCGGCGAGAAGACAAAAGCTGTCTTTGATCCTACGAAACAGAAGGCTTGTAAAACTCCACTGTGTAGGATGGGAAGCAACATGAAGGTGTTCTGTTTCTTTCTTCTATTGTAATCAACAGAAAGATATTGTCTTGACCCAAGATCTACAAAGCGAAGAGGAAGCAGGACCAGACTCCCCTCCAGGCGATCTTTTCTTTGAACTGTTTTAATCAAAGGCGATGGCTGTTTACAACCCCCGTCCCTTAGAAACAGCTGTTGCCATGTAATCAGGGAAAGTCCAAATAAAAGAGGATGTGTACAATCTTTCGCCAGAGCGTGCTGGGAGACTGTACAAGAGTACAGCCAGTGTTGGGTTAGTTACTGAAAACCAGTAACTAGTTACAGTTACTAGTTACTTTATTTCAAAAGTAACTCAGTTACTAACTCAGTTACTTACACCAAAAAGTAATGCGAAAAAGCTTCCATTAATGCTCTTTTAGCCTTCATTTCAGTACTGTTATTGCACTGGAGAATAATACCATCTGTTGATCAACTTGACATGCATTTGCATCACTGAACTCTGCTAAGTAATGTGGTCTATATACAACACACAAAGACAAAGATATGTTTCAAAGGGCCAATTTATTTCAGGCCAGGACAAATTGACACAACTATTTTAAATAGCTGCAACATAACATACATAAGTAACAAACAGCATAATAACAACATAGCTGTAAAGCTGGCTTCACCTAAGGAAGGCACACGTGACATACACAAAGCCTAACCAGGCAGATTTGAATTGTTGTTTTGGGCAGTAGACCCTCCCCTCCCCACACCCACACCCACACCCACACAGAGCGCCCCCGGCTTGTGACACAAGAACATTCAGAAGAACGACACTGCAGCGCTCCAATAAAACAACACTCAGATCTTCTGTTTCTAGCCGATACTACATAAAAAATAACGTAAAATAACGCAGTAACGCATCATGTAGTAACGGTAACTGAGTTACTGAATATAAAAAATAACGCGTTAGATTACTAGTTACCGCCGAAACTAACGGCGTTAGAGTAACGCGTCACTTTGTAACGCGTTAGTCCCAACACTGAGTACAGCCCAGACGTCTCTCCTCAATTGAGCCAAATGGAATTCTGTCTCTGTTTAATTCCTTGCTTCTTGTCTTGTTTAATAGATTTCATCAGTGTTTGAACCTGACAAGAAGTGGGCGGGGCTTCCTATTAAAATCAACTGTTTGTTTAAATGTCTCGAACTCACCGCCTTCCTGCGGTGCGCCGTCCTGCTGCGCCGCGTGGTCCGCCTGCGGGACACGGTCGCTCTCCATGACGCCGACACCACCCTGACACACACACACACAAGTGGACAGGTTGCCATGGTGACAGCGAGGACTCATTAGGGGAAGGAAAGCTAAACTATTTGATTTTTTTGTACCGGCTCAGCTTTGACATCCTCCGTCGTCCACTCTTTGACCCCAGACATGTCTTCACTGTCCGTCTCGCTGCTCATCCTCCTCCTCTTCAACCTCTTGCTGCTTTTCTCTTGGCATTTCCTCTTTGGCTTCCGCATGTCTTCACACACACACACACACACACACACACGAAGTACTGTATTATTATTTCACTACACTACATATACATTTAAATACAATAAATACAAATATACTTAAATAGATTAATGAAATATACATTCTAGTAAATTATGAAAAATAATACATGAAATAATTGACTTATATCATAATTATACATTTATTGATTGTTTTGATGAAAAATATGTATGTATGTTTTAAAAAAAAAAAGAATTACAATAAACCCAAATTATTTTTTTGTTTTCTGATCATAAAATACTAAACAGAATGTTTTCATGAAAAAATAGCTATCAATTTAGTTTGTTTTTTTAAAACAAATAAAATATATCCAAATATTTTTGGGGGTGGAAAAAATATATAAAATTATTTTCATGAAAAACATGTACTACCAATTTTTTTTTTTTTTTTTTTTTTTTTTTTTTTTAAATAAGTAGTAAAATATATCACAATTCCTTTTTTTAGGTTGATTGGCAACACTAAATTGGCCCTAGTGTGTGAATGTGAGTGTGAATGTTGTCTGTCTATCTGTGTTGGCCCTGCGATGAGGTGGCGACTTGTCCAGGGTGTACCCCGCCTTCCGCCCATGTGCAGCTGAGATAGGCTCCAGCAACCCCCACGACCCCGAACGGGACAAGCGGTAGAAAATGGATGGATGGATGGATGATTGTCAATTTCAAAACACCGTATTTCATATTATATACATACATATATATATATATTTATACATATATACACACAGTGGTGGTCAAAAGTTGACATACACTTGTAAAGAACATAACGTCATGGCTGTCTTGAGTTTCCAATCATTTCTACAACTCTTATTTTTTTGTGATAGAGTGATTGGAACACATACTTCTTGCTCACGAAAACATTCATGAAGTTTGGTTCTTTTATGAATGTATTATGGGTCTACTGAAAATGTGCTGGGTCAAAAGTATACATACAGCAATGTTAATATTTGCTTACATGTCCCTTGGCAAGTTTACCTGCAATAAGGCGCTTTTGGTAGCCATTCACAAGCTTCTGCTTGAATTTTTGACCACTCCTCTTGACAAAATTGGTGCAGTTCAGCTAAATGTGTTGATTTTCTGACATGGACTTGTTTCTTCGGCATTGTCCACACGTTTAAGTCAGGACTTTGGGAAGGCCATTCTAAAACCTTCATTCTAGCCTGATTTAGCCATTCTTTTACCACTTTTGACGTGTGTTTGGGGTCATTGTCCTGTTGGAACACCCAACTGCGCCCAAGACCCAACCTCCAGGCTGATGATTTTAGCTTGTCCTGAAGAATTTGGAGGTAATTCTCCTTTTTCATTGTCCCATTTACTCTCTGTAAAGCACCAGTTCCATTGGCAGCAAAACAGGCCCAGAGCATAATACTACCACCACCATGCTTGACGGTAGGAATTGGTGTTCCTGGGATTCATCCAAACATATTGCTGGGTATTGTGGCCAAACAGCTTCATTTTTGTTTCATCTGACCACAGAACTTTCCCCCAGAAGGTCTTATCTTTGTCCAGCAGTAAACTTTAGACGAGCCTTAAAGGGGAACATTATCACAATTTCAGAAGGGTTAAAACCATTAAAAATAAGTTCCCAGTGGCTTATTTTATTTTTCGAAGTTTTTTTCAAAATTTTACCCATCACGCAATATCCCTAAAAAAAGCTTCAAAGTGCCTGATTTTAACCATCGTTATATACACCCGTCCATTTTCCTGTGACGTCACATAGTGATGCCAACACAAACAAACATGGCGCATAGAACAGCAAGCTATAGCGACATTAGCTCGGATTCAGACTCGGATTTCAGCGGCTTTAGCGATTCAACAGATTACGCATGTATTGAAACGGATGGTTGTAGTGTGGAGGCAGGTAGCGAAAACGAAATTGAAGAAGAAACTGAAGCTATTGAGCCATATCGGTTTGAACCGTATGCAAGCGAAACAAAACGACACGACAGCCAGCGACACGGGAGAAAGCGAGGACGAATTCGGCGATCGCCTTCTAACCAACGATTGGTATGTGTTTGTTTGGCATTAAAGGAAACTAACAACTATGAACTAGGTTTACAGCATATGAAATACATTTGGCAACAACATGCACTTTGAGAGTGCAGACAGCCCAGTTTTCATCAATTAATATATTCTGTAGACATACCCTCATCCGCGCTCTTTTCCTGAAAGCTGATCTGTCCAGTTTTGGAGTTGATGTCAGCAGGCCAGGGAAGCTAGGGTCGATATTCTTCTCTTGATCATCTTCGGTGGCATAAGGGACGGTGTGAGCCAAGACATCCAGGGGGTTTAGCTCGCTCGTCTGCGGGAACAAACTGCCGCCATTGCTTGCCGTGCTACCGAGGTCCTTTGTCCATCAGATTCAATGGGGGTCTGGCGGCAGATTTCTTTGACTTTATCGTTGGAAATGCATCTGCTTTGAGTGTCGCAGGATATCCACACATTCTTGCCATCTCTGTCGTAGCATAGCTTTCGTCGGTAAAGTGTGCGGAACAAACGTCCAATTTCTTGCTACTTTCGCATCTTTGGGCCACTGGTGCAACTTGAATCCGTCCCTGTTCGTGTTGTTACATCCTCCGACAACACACCGACGAGGCATGATGTCTCCAAGGTACGGAAAACAGTCGAAAAAACGGAAAATAACAGAGCTGATTTGACTCGGTGTTTGAGAAAATGGCGGATTGCTTCCCGATGTGACGACACGTTGTGACGTCATCGCTCCGAGAGCGAATATTAGAAAGGCGTTTAATTCGCCAAAATTCACCCATTTAGAGTTCGGAAATCGGTTAAAAAAATATATGGTCTTTTTTCTGCAACATCAAGGTATATATTGACGCTTACATAGGTCTGGTGATAATGTTCCCCTCTAAGGTGTCGCTTCTGGAGCAAGGGCTTCCTTCTTGACTTCTTGACTGTGGACACTGACACCTGTGTTCCAGCAGCTTCCAATTAATTGCAGACCTGCTTTTTGGTGGTTCTCGGTTGACTCTTGATCATCCTGACCAATTTTCTCTCAGCAGCAGGTGATAGCTTATGTTTTCTTCCTGATCGTGGCAGTGACAAAACTGTGCCATGCACTTTATACTTGCGAACAATTGTCTGCACAGTTGCGCTTGGGACCTTAAGCTTCTTTGAAATGGCTCCAAGTGACTTTCCTGACTTGTTCAAGTCAATGATTCGTTTTTTCAGATCTGTGCTGAGTTCTTAATTTGATTTGATTGCAACTTTTCTACATCACCAAAATTGATAATGAATGTTGCTGTATGTATACTTTTAACCCAGCACATTTGGTCACATTTTCAGTAGACCCATAATAAATTCATAAAAGAAGCAAACTTCATGAATGTTTTTTGTGACCAACAAGTATGTGCTCCAATCACTCTATCACAAAAAAATAAGAGTTGTAGAAATGATTGGAAACTCAAGACAGCCATGACGTTATCTTCTTCACAAGTGTATGTCAACTTTTGACCACGACTGTATACGCACGCACACAAATAAAATGGTATTGTACACACAAATATATGAAAACATATTGCTTCTATTTTTAGTTACATTGTGAAATATAACCTAAATGATCAGTCAATATACATGTTATTTTTCCACGTGGTAAATTTACATAAATCTTATTTCAAAATTCAAACAAAAATGAATTATAAATTAGCGTGGTCGTCAGGTAAAGTGGCCGTTTCATTTTTCAAACCAAAAAATATAACACATCGGCTAACTCATGTTATGTTATTAGTTGTACAACAGAACATATATGCAGAGGTGGGTAGTAACGCGCTACATTTACTCCGTTACATCTACTTGAGTAACTTTTGGGATAAATTGTACTTCTAAGAGTAGTTTTAATGCAACATACTTTTACTTTTACTTGAGTATATTTATAGAGAAGAAACGCTACTTTTACTCCGCTCCATTTATCTACATTCAGCTCGGTTTTAAAAGTGCACCCCCTCTGATCAACATATGAAATAACAAGTGTGTGTAAACATTTGAAGTGCTCCCCTCTGGCCAACATATGTAATAACAAGTGTGTTTAAGAAATTTAAATGCCCCCCCTTTGGCCAAAATTAATTTAAAAAATAAAATAAACATGTATTTAGAGACATACTGTAATGAAGTAAATAAAATAATTAAAAATCAATTACAAACAAAAATTTCACTAAAAGCAGTCTTTTTCTATTATTTGTGTCGACTTTTGTCTTGTAAAATTGGGAACAATTTCTCATATTCTTTCTGTAATATTGCAATATTTTCTCGTAGAATTATGACTTTTTAACGCAAAATGGCGACATGTCATATAAAGTTATGACTTTTATCACAACATTGCCAATTTTTTTGTTGTTCTTGTAAAATAGTGAAATTTTTGGAGTAAAATTATGACTTTTGTCATCATTTTGCCAAGTAAAATTCCGATTATCATAATATTTATTCTTATAAAATTGTGACTTTTTTCATAAAATTGCCAAAATTTTAAGCTTTTTCTTGTAGAATTGCGACTGTTATTGAGTAAAAGTCCAACTTTTATCATAATATTTACTTTTTAATGCAAAATGGCAACATATGTCATACAAAATTCTGACTTTAGTCAAAATATTGCCAATTTTTTTGTTGTTCTTGTAAAATAGCGACATTTTTGGAGTAAAACTATGACTTTTGTCATCATTTTGCCAAGTAAAATTCCGATTGTTATCATAATATTTATTCTTATAAAATTGTGACTTTTTTCATAAAATTGCCAAAATTTTAAGCTTTTTCTTGTAGAATTGCGACTGTTATTGAGTAAAAGTCCAACTTTTATCATAATATTTACTTTTTAATGCAAAATGGCAACATATGTCGTATGAAATTCTGACTTTAATCAAAATATTGCCAATTTTTTTGTTGTTCTTGTAAAATAGTGACATTTTTGGAGTAAAATTATGACTTTTGTCATCGTTTTGCCAAGTAAAATCCCGATTGTTATCATAATATTTATTCTTATAAAAGTGTGACTTTTGTCGAGTACAATTACGACTTTGAATTGCCAAAATTTTAAGCTTTTTCTTGTAGAATTGCGACTGTCATTGAGTAAAAGTCCAACTTTTATCATAATATTGCACTGATTTTTATCGATCTGTTAATGCACGCTTTGTTTGTTTTGGTTTGTCAGACAGACCTTCAAAGTAGGATCTATGCATGCCTGCGTTTCACCAATCAAATGCAGTCACTGGTGACGTTTGACTCCGTTTCACCAATCAATCAGAGCCAGGCGGTCACACGATTAACAAGCTTAAGCTTACATGAACTCAACAAAGCACATGGCGGTAAGTAACGTTAGTAGATATTTTGGCTGTCACCGTAGGCTGATGTTAGCTTCCCTGCTATGAATCACTGTCAAATGTACATCGTGTGGGGACATTTATTAACACACTGCAGCCTCATAGAGAGACAGAAAAAGACACACACGCACACACAGTCACACATGCAACCAAACACCAATCAGAAGTGCACAGTGTGTTCTTAGGTGCAGCCCACACCTATCTATGAGGGGCCGTTAGGGACATTATTCAGAATTACCTCTAACATACACAACTGAAATGCTCTCACACAAACAACTGAAATCTTTTTCTTTTATACACACTACTGAAACACTCTTATAAACACTACTGAAATGCTCTTACATACACTACTGAAATGCTCTCACATAAACTGAATTTTTTTTCTTTTATACACTACTGAAACACTCTTATAAACACTACTGAAATGCTCTTACATACACTACTGAAATGCTCTCACATAAACACTACTGAAACACTCTTATAAACACTACTAAGTAAGATGCGCTCATACACATAACTGAAATCTTTGCACACATACTACTGAAATTGTTGTCTCTCACACGCACGTGTAAAAAGCACACACACACACACACACACACAGGTGAAATCCGTTTATACATACTAGTGAAAAATAATTCCAGGTGTGTGTGTGTGTGTGCGTGAGACAAAAACATTTCAGTAGTGTTTATAAGAGTGTTTCAGTAGTGTTTATAAGAGTGTTTCAGTAGTGTTTATCAGAGTGTTTCAGTAGTGTATGTAAGAATGTTTCAGTAGTGTTTGTAAGAGTGCTTCAGTAGTGTTTATAAGAGTGTTTCAGTAGTGTATGTAAGAATGTTTCAGTAGTGTTTGTAAGAGTGTTTCAGTAGTGTTTATAAGAGCGTTTCAGTAGTGTTTATAAGAGTGTTTCAGTAGTGTATGTAAGAATGTTTCAGTAGTGTTTATAAGAGTGTTTCAGTAGTGTTTATAAGAGCGTTTCAGTATTGTTTATAAGAGTTTTTCAGTAGTGTTTATAAGAGTGTTTCAGTAGTGTTTATAAGAGTGTTTCAGTAGTGTATGTAAGAGCATTTCAGTAGTGTTTATAAGAGCATGTCATTAGTGTTTATAAGAGCATGTCATTAGTGTTTACAAGAGCATTTCAGTAGTGTTTATAAGAGCATTTCAGTAGTGTTTATAAGAGCGTTTCAGTAGTGTTTATAAGAGCATTTCAGTAGTGTATGTAAGAGTGTTTCAGTAGTTATTATAAGAGTGTTTCAGTAGTGTATGTAAAAGCATTTCAGTAGTGTTTATAAGAGTGTTTCAGTAGTGTGTATAAAAGAAAAAGATTTCAGTTGTTTATGTGAGAGCATTTCAGTAGTGTATGTAAGAGCATTTCAGTAGTGTTTATAAGAGTGTTTCAGTAGTGTGTATAAAAGAAAAAGATTTCAGTTGTTTATGTGAGAGCATTTCAGTAGTGTATGTAAGAGGTAATTCTGAATAATGTCCCTAACGGCCCCTCGTACCTATCAGTTTATGGTTTGCGTAAAGGCTAACTTGTTATTTTCCTTTGTAATCTCTGCCTACTGAGCCTATGGTGCTGTTAAGTTATTATGGCTCAATTTGCCTTCATTTTTTTATGTTAATGTATTATTATTTAATATATATTATTGTTTTAGTTGCTTGAGAGATATTCCTGGCTCTGAATTTGCTCATTGCTATTTTTAAGTTTTTGTGCATTATCTGTTGCCGTCATCATTAAACGAACAGGCTACTCATCAGTTACTCAGTACTTGAGTAGTTTTTTCACAACATACTTTTTACTTTTACTCAAGTAAATATTTGGGTGACTACGCCTTACTTTTACTTGAGTAATAAATCTCTAAAGTAACAGTACTCTTACTTGAGTACAATTTCTGGCTACTCTACCCACCTCTGCAAATATGTGTTTTGAAATGTTTATCATTTTCTAAATTATTATTTATATTGAAAAAAAAGTGCTTGTTGGCCCGAAGAATCAGTCTGGATTTTGCAGTCATGTTGTTGTTACAATAGAATACACCTTCCATGATAGCTAACGTTAGTAGCTACACTTTGCTAAATGGCCATCATTAGCTACAAATACACATACTGTATTAATGCATGTGTGTGTGTGTGTGTGTGTGTGTGTGTGTGTGTGTGTGTGTGTGTTACATGGGGGGTAATTTACATGCTGAAAGAGGGCGGGGTATAATGCTTACAACACTTTGGAACATTAGCACCCAAGGTTGCAAACAGCCCTTTTAATGTAAATATGTAAAAATTCATATTATATCATTTTAGAAAGCCAGAAAACAAGTAAATAGGTCATGAGATGAATGATAAAAAACAATTCTAACATCATTTAAATGTGTTAATGTGGGAGTGGTCTCACTTTGCTGGCTGGGGGGCACCAGGCGGTACACTTTGTACGGCTCTGAGATGTCCAGCTGGGCCCGCTCGGGAACCTCGCTGAACTCGGGGCTTTTGTTGAGGGCGCAGCGCATTCGCGTCTTCCAGACCGCCGGGTTGTTGTCTGACGTCTTTCCCTTGAACTCGGCCCAGGCCTGCGTCGCGTGGGAGATTTAAGTACATTAGTCCAGGGGTCCTCAAACTTTTTGACTCGTGGGCCACACTGGATTAAAAAAAGGGGCCAGGCTGTATCAATATAATATATATATATATATATATATATATATATATATATATATATATATATATATATATATATATATATATATATATACACACCAGTGACGTGCGGTGAGGTTGATGGCTGGCGAGGCACTGACTTCATCACAGTCAGATTTACAAACATATGAACCCTAAAGAGAATCTTATTCACCATTTGATTGGCAGCAGTTAACGGGTTATGTTTAAAAGCTCATACCAGCATTCTTCCCTGCTTGGCACTCAGCATCAAGGGTTGGAATTGGGGGTTAAATCACCAAAAATGATTCCCGGGCGCGGCGCCGCTGCTGCTGCCCACTGCTCCCCTCACCTCCCAGGGGGTGATCAAGGGGATGGGTCAAATGCAGAGGACACATTTCATTACACCTAGTGTGTGTGTGACAATCATTGGTACTTTAACTTAACTTTAACTTTACACATACAAACTGTAGCACACAAAAAAGCACATTTAATTAAAAATTTTTTTTATTATGGTCTTACCTTTACTTATAAATTAAGTCCACAACTAAAGCCCTCACTTAAACTTTCCACGTGCAAGATTGAATCTATTTAAAAAAGTGTAACCGAGGGTTTATAAATGTCGCCTATACTGTATGAAACTACAAAATAACAAACACGGAGGCTCCAGTTTACACGAGGACCACTTTATTTACATTCTTTCAAAAACCTCCGCAACGTGACATCACTTCCGCTCTTAGCGCCTTCAAAATAAGAGCTCAAGGCATATACTGTATAACAGCGCATAACAGGAACTTAACATCACAAAGAGGAAAGCCCATGAAAATAGGTTACAAAAGTTATTTAATAAGAAGCCAAAAAGTGCAAAAACAATAATGTTCATGTTGGAGGAGTTGTGAATTAAGTACACCTGCAGTCTGCAGGTGTATCTAATGTTGTGTCCCTGCAGTCATTCACAACTCCTCCAACACCAACATTATTGTTTTTGCACTTTTTGGCTTCTTATGAAATAACTTTTTTAAATAGATTCAATCTTGCACGTGGAAAGTTTAAGTGTGGGCTTTAGTTGATATAACAATTCTACGGCGGGGGTGCAGGTGGCGGGATTACTGAAGCCTCAGCCAGTGCGTCTTTTGCAGCCGTTTTATGATCGCTCAGCACAAGAAATACTTTACACACATACAGTTGTTGACAAAATACACTGTACATTATATACCTCAGCTAACTAAACTATGGAAATGTATAATATAGTTCATATAGCAATACAGTCTCACTGCACAGCAGGCCAGCAGTTAGCCGAGTCATTGCGCAATCCATGTTGCGGCACTGAGTGACGTGCCTCAACTGGCTGCTGTTCACCGCACCGTCTCTTCTCAGTATTTGAACGGCAAATGTGAAAATTCAGCGATTTTGAATAAAAATAATCTAAAACTAGTGAAGTTAAATGGACAATAACTTTATAGTATAATCACTGGATACATATAACAATTTAATTTTTTTTTTTTTTTTTTTTACATTTTGTTTCTTTCCATGATGGCAGGTGAGGCCCCGCCACACCTGCCTCTAGTGACTGCACGTCACTAATACATATACATATACATATATATACGCATGCATACATACATACATACATACATACATACATACATACATACATACATACATACATACATACATACATATATATATATATATATATATATATATATATATATATATATATACTAGGGATGTTCCGGTGCCAAAATGTATTTCGATACTTTTCGGTACTTTGATACTTTTCTAAATAAAGGGGACCACAAAAAAATTCATTATTGGCTTTATTTTAACAAAAAATCTTGCGGTACATGAAACATATGTTTAGTATTGCAATTTAGTCCTTAAATAAAATAGTGAACATACTAGACAACTTGTCTTTTAGTAGTAAGTAAACAAACAAAGGCTCCTAATTAGTCTGCTGACATATGCAGTAACATATTGTGTCATTTATTCACCTATTATTTTGTCAACATTATAAAGGACAAACTGTAAAAATGTATTATTAATCTATTTGTTCAATTACTGTTAATATCTGCTTATTTTCGGTCTTAACATGTTCTATCTACACTTCTGTTAAAATGTAATAATCCCTTATTCTTCTCTTCTTTGATAATTACATTAGTTTTGGATGATACCACAAATTTAGGTATCAATCCGATACCAAGTAGTTACAAGATCATACATTGGTCATAATTTAAGTCCTCATGTGTCCAGGGACATATTTCTTGGGTTTATAAACATAATATACATTTTTTTTAAAGAAAAAGATGTGATGCCAAAAAATATCGATGTAATCATAGTAGTATCGACTAGATACGCTCCTGTACTTGGTATCATTACAGTGGATGTCAGGTGTAGATCCACCCATGGCATTTGTTTACATTGTGACGCCGGTGAGCTACGGTGTGTAGGGAAGCATGTTTAGCTATTCCTCGTCCTGCAGTGATAATGATACTTGTAAGAAACGTACTACATGTAGACGAGGATTAGTGATTTAGAAGTAGCTAAAACACTGCCGATTGTGGATGGACGTTAGCCATGTCTTAAAGCACCTCTTCCTGAGGGCGTTTTAGTGTTATAACTTCACCTTTATTGTTAGTTTTTAGGCCAAAATGCGTCCGTTCTCTTTTTTCTGTCTACACTGTGTCTGCTTGTTAGTACTCTGTGATTGTGTGCTGCCGAACATGCTCCTCTGCTCCTAAAACCAGTAAAGTCACGACATGACGACGCGCCGTCATGCCCGTTAAAAAAAATAATTCTACAAACAAGGACCTTCTGACCTTAAAGATAGCGGCGTCCTCGTCTTTCCGGAAGTCCTGCTTGCCGGCGTGCTTCCACGGGATGCGGAACATCGTTTTGGCGTCGTTGTCCCAAACCAGTCCGGGATATTTACCGCTGTCCACCTTATTTGGGGAGAAAAAGGCATTCTAGTGAACTTGCCGGAGGTGTTACGACATAACTTGACCAGAATTAAGAGCGTTTTCAGCCCCTTGTGACGACACATCCTGTCCCCCTGAAACCCCTCCCTCACCTGTACAGGTGGGATTTATGGCTCTTTGAAGGGAGCCGGACAAAAGACTCGTTATTACAGTTCTTTGTATTTTTATTGAACTGTTTCGTTATTTTCAACACGAAAACACGGATAATTCTAATTTACACAAATATTACTTTACAGGTGGGAATTATTCTGAAATATTGGCTATTTTTTGTTTTGTTTTCATTGTCAATATTATTAAATAATATTAATATTATTAAAACGGGAACTGCACTTTTTGGGGGAATTTTTCCTGTCATTGCCAATCCTTATTTAAGACAAGAACACGCATGTTTTTCTTTTTGATGCATTCTAAGTCGTAAAATACAGCAAGTAGAAGGTGGCCAACAATGCAGATAATGGGAGTACTCTATTCCGCCCATAAAAAACCTCTAAAAACCGCCAACAATACTCCATTTATAACTTGTGACCTGAATTTGAACCAATATTGTTATTATAAGCGCTAACAGAGACCAACTATTTATAGCTGTGCCGTGATCACAGAGAGCTAACTTGCTTATGCTGCTAAATTAACATAATGAGCTGCTGCATCGCCTCTGAGTGGGTAAAAGTTCATTCTAGCTGATAAATCATGTCGCTCACTTGGATAGTAAAGGGTTGTGGACATAAACCGAGAAGTTGGTCAACTTTTGACATCCAACTTATACACGGAGATGGCAAGAAAGACACAAAAATATGCTTGTTTTTTTCCAACCTTCTTGAGGATGTTGATCAATTCTTCATCTAAACGGGGTGATATAAACACCCCAGCGCGAGCAGACATTGTACAGTAAGTGTTGTTTTATTATGTTTGTACTTTGTATTTCTTGTTTTACTGTTACTAGCTTCTAAAACTTGTGGATCATCCTCCTTATTTTCAGGCTCAAAAATATAAGGTTGTGGATCATCATTTGTCCCAAAGTAGTCTTTGTCCAATAGTAGTGTTGTTGATATTAAATTAAATAACAAATGTGATGCATCTGTGAAATGAATACCCCTGCCTATGATTAAAATGAGCAAAATACATAAATGTGAATGAATGTTATTGCATTACATCATGTATATATTACATGATATTATGAATGTTACTACATTACATATATACTTACATCATGTATATATTACATGTTATTATGAATGTTACTACATTACATCAAGTATATATTACATGTTATTATGAATGTTACTACATTACATATATACTTACATCATGGATATATTACATGTTATTATGAATGTTACTACATTATATATATATATATACTTACATCATGTATATATTACATGATATTATGAATGTTACTACATTACAAATATAACAACTGAAGATGTGTTGTACTGGTGGCACCACATGATTATTGCCAAACTCCACCCCACCCAAGAGGACATCTCCAACCCCATTTAATTGTTGTGCTGAATATTTAGGGATCTTTAACAACTAGTCCTATTAAGAATCCTGATGTCTGGTGTCAAAACCAGTGACCGCTGCGAAAGGGCAGCTGACAACCTGGGAAAGACCTGGTGACGGCCTGAAGAGACTGCTGACCGGTGGGAACAGACCCCAACGGGGCTGGCACGGGTTAGCTACCCTTGCTAGCAGGACCCTGTCACTACACAGTGACCTGGATCCACCCAACAATTGCTACGAAAAATTCAAAAGGAAAAATACCCCTAGAATCTGCGAGAGCGGGGGCGGAAGATGACTCACCGGTAGACCACACGGTAACAGACCCTGGAACGGAAACGACAACGAGACAAATGATCAGCACGATAGTTGATGGAGTAACAGCACTGGCAGGACACAAGCTACAAAGCTGCATCTGTGGCTGGAAAAAGTTTACATCAGAGAAGGGTCTCAAGATCCACCAGGGCAGGAAAAAGTGTCTGAGAGAGCTTAGCGAGGGGCCTCGCATTGACCACTACTTCCTCAGAGGTAGGGCAAATCAGTCGAGTGAAGCCCAGCGGCAGGATAGTCACCACAGTCCACAGGGTATCACAACCCCAGACGAAGCTCAATCAGGCACAGATCCACCAACGGATGTGATTTCAGAGCCCAGTCAACCTCAGACAGCAGTAGAGAGGAAGATGAATGGACGGAAGCCTCAAATCTTGTGGCCTAAATCCTGCCAGAAAAAGGAGTGGGAAACCACCGACACAGACCTTGTCCATCTTTTAGAAGGTCTGAAAGGGTGTGTGGAAAAAAAGCTGGACAAGATTGGAGAGATTATTTACAGCTATGGAGCGGAGAGATTTGGGGTGAAAAGTAAGAACCTTACGACACAGACGGAACCATCAGCCCCTCTCAAGTCGAGGAGACAACAAGAGATTGAAAGACTTGTGAAAGAAAGAAGGGGCCTGCGAAAGCAGTGGAAAAAGGCTACAGAAGTGGAAAGGAAAGGACTTGAAGCACTACAGGGCGACATCAAGCAGCGACTTGCAACACTGCGAAGAGCAGAATGCCTGAGAAAGCAACATAAAAAGAAAGAGCGAACGAGGACTGCCTTCTACAGAGATCCCTACAAGTTTGTCAAAGACCTCTTTGTCAAGGAGAAAACTGGAATGCTCAAAGTACCCATAAGGGAACTAGAGGAGCACCTGAGGAAGACCTACTCCGACAGCCAGAGGCATGTGCCAGCCAGCATTCCAGATGACATGCCACCAATCCAACCACCTGAGCACCAGTTTGAAACGAGGCCCCCCACATGGAGAGAAGTTGAGAGCACTGTAAAGCGGGCAAGAACAGCCTCAGCCCCTGGACCCAACGGCGTCCCATATAGGCTCTATAAGAACACTCCAGGCGTCTTGAAGTACCTCTGGAAGCTAATGAAAGTGTCGTGGGAAAAAGGAATTATACCAAAGGCATGGCGAAGGGCAGGGGGGATCCTGATTCCCAAAGAGAAGAATTCCTCAACCATCGACCAGTTCCGCCAGATCAGTCTTCTGAATGTGGAAGGAAAAATATTCTTTAGTGTTGTGGCCCACAGGCTCTCAGTATTCTTGCTGAAGAACAACTATGTTGACACATCAGTGCAGAAGGCAAGGATAGGCGGTTTCTCAGGATGCCTGGAACACACAAATGTCATCTGGCACCAGATACAGACGGCCAAGAAGGACAAGAAAGACCTGCATGTGGTTTTCTTAGATCTTGCCAATGCCTTCGGGTCAGTGCCTCATGAGATTCTATGGACAGCGTTCAACTTCTTCCAGGTCCCTGAGGGCATCACAACGATGGTCAAAACCTACTTCCAGGACCTCCAGTTCTGCGTCACAGCACAGGCCAGTACAACTGCCTGGCAGCACCTCGAGATAGGCATAATGGCGGGCTGCACCATCTCTCCACTGGCGTTTACCATGGCAATGGAGCTCATTATTCGAGCATCTCGATGGGTGGTTGGAGGGGAGCGGTTGAAGAGCGGGCTGCGTCTTCCTCCAATAAGGGCGTACATGGACGACATGACGACAATAACAACAACAAATGCGTGCACCAAACGCCTGCTGGATAAACTCCAGGGAAACATCAAATGGGCACGAATGGAGGTTAAACCAAGCAAATCCCGCAGTATCTCCATCATCAAGGGCAAGCTCACCAATGAGAGGTTCCACATCAACAACGAGCCAATACCAACAGTTCTAGAAAAGCCTATCAAAAGCCTTGGCCGCTGGTATAGCGCAGAACTCAAAGACTCGAAGCAGGTGGACCAACTCAGGCAGGATACAATCAGTGGACTCAATCAGATCAATAACACTGCTCTTCCTGGGAAGCTGAAGCTGTGGTGCTTTCAGTTTGGGCTGCTGCCCCGTCTCATGTGGCCAATTTCTATCTATGAGGTCGCTCTATCCCATGCCAATCGGCTGGAGAGGCTGGTGAATGCACAAGTGAGGAAATGGCTTGGACTGCCGAGATGTCTTAGCAGCGTAGGCCTGTATGGCAACGGAGCCCTCTCACTACCGATCTCAAGCGTGGTGGAGGAGTACAAATGTGCCAAATCAAGGCTGGAAATGACTCTCACAGAATCCCGGGACCCATTCGTCAGAGGTGCTGCTCCAACCCTAGCGGCAGGGAGGAAATGGAATCCTTCTGCAGCAGTCATAGTGGCAAAGACTGCCCTCAGACACCGGGATATAGTTGGGCATGTCCAATATGGCAGAGGGGGCCTTGGTTTGGAAGCAACAACACCCACGTGGCAAAAGGCAACTGCAACCGAACGGCGGCACATGGTGGTGGAGGAAGTGCGCCACCAGGAGGAAGCAGCCAGGTGTGCCAAGGCAGTCTCCCAAGCCCAGCAGGGCCGCTGGATAAGGTGGGAGGGCGTGGAGAAGAGAACAATCACGTGGAACGAAATATGGAGCATGGAGTCTAAAAGACTAAGTTTCATCATTAGAGCCACATATGATGTCCTGCCCTCTCCAACCAACCTACATCTCTGGTATGGAGAGGACCCAGCCTGTCTCCAGTGTACAGCCCCAGCAACCCTCAAACACATCTTGGTTGGTTGCAAGACCAGTCTGACTCAAGGGAGAAACACCTGGCGCCACAACCAAGTACTGAAGTGCTTGGCTGCCGAACTTGAGAACAAGAGAGTAGTCACCAATGCCATGCCTCTAAATGCTCAGGCTACCTTCCCACACAAAACAACTTTCATCCGGGAAGGAGAGAAACGGCGGACCAAGCCATCACCTCCAGACTTAGGCCCACTGAACGCAGCCCGAGATTGGGAAATGCGGGTAGACCTCAGCCAGAGGCTTATCTTCCCACCCGAAATTGCAGCAACCAGCCTGCGCCCAGACCTGGTCCTCTGGTCCATGTCCTGCCGCCGTGTCTTCATCGTTGAGCTAACGGTCCCATGGGAGGACGCCATCGATGAAGCATTCGAACGGAAGAGGCTGCGATATGCCAACTTGGCAGCTGAAGCAGAGGCAAGGGGCTGGGACGTGAAGGTGTGGCCAGTGGAGGTGGGCTGTAGAGGCTTTGTAGCCAGTTCCACCACAAGGCTC
The DNA here is from genome assembly GCF_033978685.3 of Nerophis lumbriciformis. Lineage (NCBI taxonomy): Eukaryota > Metazoa > Chordata > Actinopteri > Syngnathiformes > Syngnathidae > Nerophis > Nerophis lumbriciformis. The sequence goes on from NC_084554.2 coordinate 48,688,432, forward strand.
CTGAAAGAAGTAGGAATCAGAGGACAGGCCCAACGCAAGGCTATTAAAGAACTTGCCACCGCAGCAGAACGGAGCAGTCACTGGCTGTGGCTGAAGCGCAGGGATGCAGCATGGGCTGCCAAATAACCACGTGGTGCCACCATGCGACACACACCCAGGTCTGATCAGCCTGTGGTGGGCCAACCTCGGCAGAGGGTGTCTTGTGATAAATGGCCGAAACGCCCAATGACGTCGGGGAACACAACTGAAGATAGGTTGTACTGGTGGCACCACATGATTATTGCCAAACTCCACCCCACCCAAGAGGACATCTCCAACCCCATTTAATTGTTGTGCTGAATATTTAGGGATCTTTAACAACTAGTCCTATTAAGAATCCAAACCCATCATGTATATAATACATGTTATTATGAATGTTACTACATTACAAATATACTTACATCATGTATATATTACATGTTATTATGAATGTTACTGCATTACATCATGTATATATTACATGTTATTATGAATGTTACTGCATTACATCATGTATATATTACATGATATTATGAATGTTACTACATTACATATATACTTACATCATGTATATATCACATGTTATTATGAATGTTACTACATTATATATACACTTACATCATGGATATATTACATGTTATTATGAATGTTACTACATGACATATATACTTACATCATGTATATATTACATGTTATTATGAATGTTACTACATTACATCAAGTATATATTACATGTTATTATGAATGTTACTACATTACATATATACTTACATCATGTATATATTACATGATATTATGAATGTTACTAAATTACATCATGTATATATTACATGTTATTATGAATGTTACTACATTACATATATACTTACATCATGGATATATTACATGTTATTATGAATGTTACTACATATTATATATATATATATACTTACATCATGTATATATTACATGATATTATGAATGTTACTACATTACAAATATACTTACATCATGTATATATTACATGTTATTATGAATGTTACTGCATTACATCATGTATATATTACATGATATTATGAATGTTACTACATTACATTATGTATATATTATATGTTATTATGAATGTTAAATTACATCATGTATATATTACATGTTATTATGAATGTTACTACATTACATCATGTATATATTACATGTTATTATGAATGTTACTATATTACATCATGTATATATTACATGTTATTAATGTTACTGCATTACATCATGTATATATTACATGTTATTATGAATGTTACTGCATTACATCATGTATATATTACATGATATTATGAATGTTACTACATTACATCATGTATATATTTCATGTTATTATGAATGTTACTACATTACATCATGTATATATTACATGTTATTATGAATGTTACTACATTACATCAAGTATATATTACATGTTATTATGAATGTTACTACATTACATATATACTTACATCATGTTTATATTACATGTTATTATGAATGTTACTACATTACATATATACTTACATCATGTATATATTACATGTTATTATGAATGTTACTACATTACATATATACTTACATCATGGATATATTACATGTTATTATGAATGTTACTACATTATTTATATATATATACTTACATCATGTATATAATACATGTTATTATGAATGTTACTACATTACAAATATACTTACATCATGTATATATTACATGTTATTATGAATGTTACTACATTACATCATGTATATATTACATGTTATTAATGTTACTACATTACATCATGTATATATTACATGCTATTATGAATGTTACTACATTACATCATGTATATATTACATGTTATTATGAATGTTACTACATTACATCATGTATATATTACATGATATTATGAATGTTACTACATTACATCATGTATATATTACATGTTATTATGAATGTTACTACATTACATCATGTATATATTACATGTTATTATGAATGTTACTACATTACATCATGTATATATTACATATTATAAATGTTACTACATTACATCATGTATATATTACATATTATGAATGTTACTACATTACATCATGTATATATAACTTGTTATTATGAATGTCACTCCATTACAAATATACTCACATCATGTATATATTACATGTTATTATGAATGTTACTACATTACATAGATTTTATGTATTTTTCTCTATTTATCTGTGTACCATGTTCTTATGTTTTTTGTGTCAATATGAATTTGCACCAAATTAAGGGAATAAGCGGTAGAAAATGGATGGATGGATAGTTTGCTTGCAATTTCGTTGTACACTGTACAATGACAATAAAGATATATTCTATTCTATTTACTTACATCATGTATATATGACAAATTATTATGAATTTTACTACATTATATATACTTACACAATGTATACATTACATATTATTATTACTACATTACATATATACTTACAGTGTGTATATAAAACATTGATGGAGGTTTTTGGAGGTTTTTATCACACTTTATAGGCGTAATAGAGCAAATCGCATATGCTCTACTGTTAGCTGACTTTTGCTAGCATTTATTTACGACTTAGAATGCATAAACAAGAAAAACATGTGTTCTTGTCTTACATAAGATTGTAAACGATTGACAACATTCTAAAAATGGTGTGATATCCACATACTTGACATCATTATTTAGAAGTTTCCCCACACCTATTAACTTACGAGGACAAAAATATCTTATTAGATAAAAATACACAAATAATCCGGGGGGAGCTCAAAGTAAAGCCGCTGCTCCTCCACATCGAGAGGAGCCAGATGAGGTGGTTTGGGCATCTGGTCAGGATGCCACCCGAACGCTTCCCTAGGGAGGTGTTTAGGGCACGTCCGACCGGTAGGAGGCCGCGGGGAAGACCCAGGACACGTTGGGAAGACTATGTCTCCCGGCTGGCCTGGGAACGCCTCGGGGTCCCACAGGAAGAGCTAGACGAAGTGGCTGGGGAGAGGGAAGTCTGGGCTTCCCTGCTTAGGCTGCTGCCCCCGCGACCCGACCTCGGATAAGCGGAAGAAGATGGATGGATGGATGGATGAATAAAGAGTAACATGTATACAAGAAGCATGATGTGTGTACTAGGGCTGCGAATCTTTGGGTGTCCCACGATTCGATTCAATATCGATTCTTGGGGTCACGATTCGATTGTAAATCGATTTTTTTTCCCCGATTCAACGCGATTCTCGATTCAAAAACGATATTTTTCCGATTCAAAACGATTCTCTATTCATTCAATACATAGGATTTCAGCAGGATCTACCCCAGTCTGCTGACATGCAAGCAGAGTAGTAGATTTTTGTAAAAAGCTTTTATAATTGTAAAGGACAATGTTTTATCAACTGATTGCAATAATGTACATTTGTTTTAACTATTAAATGAACCAAAAATATGACTTATTTTATCTTTGTGAAAATATTGGACACAGTGTGTTGTCAAGCTTATGAGATGCGATGCAAGTGTAAGCCACTGTGACACTATTGTTCTTTTTTATAAATGTCTAATGATAATGTCAATGAGGGATTTTTAATCACTGCTATGTTGAAATTGTTACTAATATTGATACTGTTGTTGATAATATTCATTTTTGTTTCACTACTTTTGGTTTGTTCTGGGTCGTGTTTGTGTCTCCTCTCAATTGCTCTGTTTATTGCAGTTCTGAGTGTTGCTGGGTCGGGTTTGCTTTTGGAATTGGATTGCATTGTTATGGTATTGTTGTTGGATTGATTCATTAAAAAAATTAATAAAATAAATAATAATAAAAAATATTAAAAAATCAGTTTTTGAAAAATGAGAATCGATACTGAATCGTACAACGTGAGAATCGGGATTTGAATTCAAATCGATTTTTCCCCACACCCCTAGTGTGTACGCTTCAAGGCCTACTGAAATGCGATTTTCTTATTTAAACGGGGATAGCAGGTCCATTCTATGTGTCATACTTGATCATTTCGCGATATTGCCATATTTTTGCTGAAAGGATTTAGTAGAGAACATCGACGATAAAGTTCGCATCTTTTGGTCGCTGATAAAAAAAAAGCCTTGCCTGTACCGGAAGTAGCAGACGAGTAGCGTGACGTCACAGGTTGTGGAGCTCCTCACATCCGCACATTGTTTACAATCATGGCCACCAGCAGCGAGAGTGATTCGGACCGAGAAAGCGACGATTTCCCCATTAATTTGAGCGAGGATGAAAGATTTGTGGATGAGGAAAGTGAGAGTGAAGGACTAGAGGGCAGTGGGAGCGATTCAGATAGGGAAGATGCTGTGAGAGGCGGGTGGGACCTGATATTCAGCTGGGAATGACTAAAACAGTAAATAAACACAAGAGATATATATACTCTATTAGCCACAACACAACCAGGCTTATATTTAATATGCCACAAATTAATCCCGCATAACAAACACCTCCCCCCTCCCGTCCATATAACCCGCCAATACAACTCAAACACCTGCACAACACACTCAATCCCACAGCCCAAAGTACCGTTCACCTCCCCAAAGTTCATACAGCACATATACTTCCCCAAAGTCCCCAAAGTTACGTACGTAACATGCACATAGCGGCACGCACGTACGGGCAAGCGATCAAATGTTTGGAAGCCGCAGCTGCATGCGTACTCACGGTACCCCTTCTGCGTATCCAACTCAAAGTCCTTCTTGTAAGAGTCCCTGTTGTCCCAGTTCTCCACAGGCCAATGGTAAAGCTTGACTGTCATCTTTCGGGAATGTGAACAACGGCTGTGTTTGTGTTGCTGCAGCCGGCCGCAATACACCGCTTCCCACCTGCAGCTTTCTTCTTTGCTGTCTCCATTATTCATTGAACAAATTGCAAAAGATTCACCAACACAGATGTCCAGAATACCGTGGAATTTTGCGATGAAAACAGACGACTTAATAGCTGGCCACCATGCTGTCCCAAATTGTCCTCCACAATCCGTGACGTCACGCGCTGACGTCATCATACCGAGACGTTTTCAGCTAGATATTTCGCGCGAAATTTAAAATTGCACCCGGCCGTATTGGCATGTGTTGCAATGTTAAGATTTCATCATTGATATATAAACTATCAGACTGCGTGGTCGGTAGAGGGCAGTGGGAGCGATTCAGATAGGGAAGATGCTGTGAGAGGCGGGTGGGACCTGATATTCAGCTGGGAATGACTAAAACAGTAAATAAACACAAGACATATATATACTCTATTAGCCACAACACAACCAGGCTTATATTTAATATGCCACAAATTAATCCCGCATAACAAACACCTCCTTCTCCCGTCCATATAACCCGCCAATACAACTCAAACACCTGCACAACACACTCAATCCCACAGCCCAAAGTACCGTTCACCTCCCCAAATTTCATACAGCACATATATTTCCCCAAAGTCCCCAAAGTTACGTACGTGACATGCACATAGCGGCACGCACGTACGGGCAAGCGATCAAATGTTTGGAAGCTGCAGCTGCATGCGTACTCACGGTACCGCTTCTGCGTATCTAACTCAAAGTCCTTCTGGTAAGAGTCTCTGTTGTCCCAGTTCTCCACAGGCCAATGGTAAAGCTTGACTGTCATCTTCCGGGAATGTAAACAATGAAACACCGGCTGTGTTTGTGTTGCTGCAGCCAGCCGCAATACACCGCTTCCCACCTACAGCTTTCTTCTTTGCTGTCTCCATTGTTCATTGAACAAATTGCAAAAGATTCACCAACACAGATGTCCAGAATACCGTGGAATTTTGCGATGAAAACAGACGACTTAATAGCTGGCCACCATGCTGTCCCAAAATGTCCTCCACAATCCGTGACGTCACGCGCTGACGTCATCATACCGAGATGTTTTCAGCAGGATATTTCGCGCAAAATTTAAAATTGCACCCGGCCGTATTGGCATGTGTTGCAATGTTAAGATTTCATCATTGATATATAAACTACCAGACTGCGTGGTCGGTAGAGGGCAGTGGGAGCGATTCAGATAGGGAAGATGCTGTGAGAGGCGGGTGGGACCTGATATTCAGCTGGGAATGACTAAAACAGTAAATAAACACAAGACATATATATACTCTATTAGCCACAACACAACCAGGCTTATATTTAATATGCCACAAATTAATCCCGCATAACAAACACCTCCCCCCTCCCGTCCATATAACCCGCCAATACAACTCAAACACCTGCACAACACACTCAATCCCACAGCCCAAAGTACCGTTCACCTCCCCAAAGTTCATACAGCACATATATTTCCCCAAAGTCCCCAAAGTTACGTACGTGACATGCACATAGCGGCACGCACGTACGGGCAAGCGATCAAATGTTTGGAAGCCGCAGCTGCATGCGTACTCACGGTACCGCTTCTGCGTATCTAACTCAAAGTCCTCCTGGTAAGAGTGTCTGTTGTCCCAGTTCTCCACAGGCTAATGGTAAAGTTTGACTGTCATCTTCCGGGAATGTAAACAATGAGCTGTGTTTGTGTTGTTGCTGCAGTCGGCCGCAATACACCGCTTCCCACCTACAGCTTTCTTCTTTGCTGTCTCCATTGTTCATTGAACAAATTGCAAAAGATTCACCAACACAGATGTCCAGAATACCGTGGAATTTTGCGATGAAAACAGACGACTTAATAGCTGGCCACCATGCTGTCCCAAAATGTCCTCCACAATCCGTGACGTCACCCACTGACGTCATCATACCGAGACGTTTTCAGCAGGATATTTCGCGCAAAATTTAAAATTGCACTTTAGTAAGCTAACCCGATATATACCTGATATATAAACTATCAGACTGCGTGGTCGGTAGTAGTGGGTTTCAGTAGGCCTTGAAATGACTTTACATATCCGAACAATGAACCTGAAACATGGGTGAAAATAGATCAATAACATTAAAAAGTCACTTAAAAGAGTGACATATGTGTTTTCTTTCTCATTTTCGAGTCCAGTTGTCAGTCGGGCGACGCTGTCTTTGTGTGTGCAGAAAAAAATGGGTTCATTGGCGAACATCACATCAGCCCTCACCTGTTTGACGATCCAGGCGCAGAGTTTGCGGGTGCAGCGCATCTTGCCGGCGGCCATGGTCAGCGCGAAGTCCTCCCGTCAACTCCTAACACACAAATAAGTCAAACATGTCATCAACTAGCGACCTTACTTCCCTCCGAGCTACACTTCAGTCTTTATGATTGCCTCATCCGGCAGCCATTAAACTAACTCGTCTTCAAACCGACAATCTTATAGTTTGGTCGACAACAGGAAGAAGTGGAATAAATAAAATGAATAAATAAAGAAGCGGAGTTAAGTCTGTTTACCTCGAACAGTGCTCCGTGCGCGTCCCTGTCGGCTACGTGCGCTCTACTGTGTCTTCATGGGCGTGAACGCGCTCGCTGTGAAAACCGCCTTTCCTAGAAACCACGTGACTATGGAGAAAAGGGTTGCGCGTCGGCCACTAGAGGGCGACAAATCACACTGCGGTTCACACAAATACAGTCCTGGTCAAAAGTGGACATCCACTTGTAAAGAACATAATGCAGTGCTTCTTAACCTGCTTGGACCAGCAGTTTCATATGCGCATTCACCAAACCCTTCTTTAGTGAAAAATTTTTTTTTTTTTTTTTTTTTCAAATTCAAGACAAAGTTATATGTTTTTGGTAACACTTTAGTATGGGGAACATATTCTAAGTAACAAAGACTTAATTTAGAGTTATTTGTCCACCCCAGAACAATCAAATGTAGATTCTCTCTCTCTCTCTCTCAAATGTAAACAATCAAATGTAGATTCTCTCTCTCTCTCTCTCAAATGTAAACAATCAAATGTAGATTCTCTCTTTCTCTCTCTCTCTCAAATGTAAACAATCAAATGTAGATTCTCTCTCTCTATCCCTCTCAAATGTAGATTCTCTCTCTCTCTCTCTCTCAAATGTAAACAATCAAATGTAGATTCTCTCTCTCTCTCTCTCTCTCTCAAATGTAAACAATCAAATGTAGATTCTCTCTCTCTCTCTCAAATGTAAACAATCAAATGTAGATTCTCTCTCTCTCTCTCTCAAATGTAGATTCTCTCTCTCTCTCTCTCAAATGTAAACAATCAAATGTAGATTCTCTCTCTCTCTCTCTCTCAAATGTAAACAATCAAATGTAGATTCTCTCTCTCTCTCTCTCTCTCAAATGTAAACAATCAAATGTAGATTCTCTCTCTCAAATGTAAACAATCAAATGTAGATTCTCTCTTTCTCTCTCAAATGTAGATTCTCTCTCTCTCAAATGTAAACAATCAAATGTAGATTCTCTCTCTCTCTCTCAAATGTAGATTCTCTCTCTCTCTCAAATGTAAACAATCAAATGTAGATTCCCTCTCTCTCCCTCTCAAATGTAAACAATCAAATGTAGATTCCCTCTCTCTCTCTCTCTCAAATGTAAACAATCAAATGTAGATTCTCTCTCTCAAATGTAAACAATCAAATGTAGATTCTCTCTTTCTCTCTCTCTCTCAAATGTAAACAATCAAATGTAGATTCTCTCTCTCTCTCAAATGTAGATTCTCTCTCTCTCTCTCTCTCAAATGTAAACAATCAAATGTAGATTCTCTCTCTCTCTCTCTCAAATGTAGATTCTCTCTCTCTCTCAAATGTAAACAATCAAATGTAGATTCTCTCTCTATCTCTCTTAAATGTAGATTCTCTCTCTCTCTCTCAAATGTAAACAATCAAATGTAGATTCTCTCTCTCTCTCTCAAATGTAGATTCTCTCTCTCTCTCAAATGTAAACAATCAAATGTAGATTCTCTCTCTCTCTCTCTCAAATGTAGATTCTCTCTCTCTCTCTCAAATGTAAACAATCAAATGTAGATTTTCTCTCTCTCTCTCAAATGTAAACAATCAAATGTAGATTCCCTCTCTCTCTCTCTCAAATGTACCGGTAAACAATCAAATGTAGATTCTCTCTCTCTCTCAAATGTAAACAATCAAATGTAGATTCTCTCTCTCTCTCTCAAATGTAAACAATCAAATGTAGATTCTCTCTCTCTCTCAAATGTCCATCCATCCATCCATCTTCTTCCGCTTATCCGAGGTCGGGTCGCGGGGGCAGCAGCTTAAGCAGGGAAGCCAGACTTCCCTCTCCCCAGCCACTTCGTCCAGCTCCTCCCGGGGGATCCCGAGGCGTTCCCAGGCCAGCCGGGAGAGATAGTCTTCCCAGCGTGTCCTGGGTCTTCCCCGTGGCCTCCTACCGGTCGGACGTGCCCGAAACACCTTCCTAGGGAGGCGTTCGGGTGGCATCCTGACCAGATGCCCGAACCACCTCATCTGGCTCCTCTCGATGTGGAGGAGCAGCGGCTTTACTTTGAGCTCCCCCCGAATGACAGAGCTTCTCACCCTATCTCTAAGGGAGAGCCCCGCCACTCGGCGGAGGAAACTCATTTCGGCCGCTTGTACCCGTGATCTTGTCCTTTCGGTCATGACCCAAAGCTCATGACCATAGGTGAGGATGGGAACGTAGATCGACCGGTAAATCGAGAGCTTTGCCTTCCGGCTCAGCTCCTTCTTCACCACAACGGATCGATACAGCGTCCGCATTACTGAAGACGCCGCACCGATCCGCCTGTCGATCTCACGATCCACTCTTCCCCCACTCGTGAACAAGACTCCGAGGTACTTGAACTCCTCCACTTGGGGCAAGATCTCCTCCCCAACCCGGAGATGGCACTCCACCCTTTTCCGGGAGAGAACCATGGACTCGGACTTGGAGGTGCTGATTCCCATCCCAGTCGCTTCACACTCGGCTGCGAACCGATCCAGTGAGAGCTGAAGATCTTGGCCGGAGGAAGCCATCAGGACCACATCATCTGCAAAAAGCAGAGACCTAATCCTGCAGCCACCAAACCAGATCCCCTCAACGCCCTGACTGCGCCTAGAAATTCTGTCCATAAAGGTTATGAACAGAATCGGTGACAAAGGGCAGCCTTGGCGGAGTCCAACCCTCACTGGAAACGTGTCCGACTTACTGCCGGCAATGCGGACCAAGCTCTGGCACTGATTATACAGGGAGCGAACTGCCACAATAAGACAGTCCGTTACCCCATACTCTCTGAGCACTCCCCACAGGACTTCCCGGGGTACACGGTCGAATGCCTTCTCCAAGTCCACAAAGCACATGTAGACTGGTTGGGCAAACTCCTATGCACCCTCAAGGACCCTGCCGAGAGTATAGAGCTGGTCCACAGTTCCACGACCAGGACGAAAACCACACTGTTCCTCCTGAATCCGAGGTTCGACTATCCGGCGTAGCCTCCTCTCCAGTACACCTGAATAGACCTTACCGGGAAGGCTGAGGAGTGTGATCCCACGATAGTTGGAACACACCCTCCGGTTCCCCTTCTTAAAGAGAGGAACCACCACCCCGGTCTGCCAATCCAGAGGTACCGCCCCCGATGTCCACGCGATGTTGCAGAGTCTTGTCAACCAAGACAGCCCCACAACATCCAGAGCCTTAAGGAACTCCGGGCGGATCTCATCCACCCCCGGGGCCTTGCCACCGAGGAGCTTTTTAACTACCTCGGCAACCTCAGCCCCAGAAATAGGAGAGCCCACCACAGATTCCCCAGGCCCTGCTTCCTTATAGGAAATGTAAACAATCAAATGTAGATTCTCTCTCTCTCTCTCAAATGTAAACAATCAAATGTAGATTCTCTCTCTCTCTCTCAAATGTAAACAATCAAATGTAGATTCTCTCTCTCTCTCTCTCTCAAATGTAAACAATCAAATGTAGATTCTCTCTTTCTCTCTCAAATGTAAACAATCAAATGTAAATTCTCTCTCTCTATCCCTCTCAAATGTAGATTCTCTCTCTCTCTCTCAAATGTAAACAATCAAATGTAGATTCTCTCTCTCTCTCTCTCAAATGTAAACAATCAAATGTTGATTCTCTCTCTCTCTCTCTCTCAAATGTAAACAATCAAATGTAGATTCTCTCTCTCTCTCTCAAATGTAAACAATCAAATGTAGATTCTCTCTCTCTCTCTCTCAAATGTAAACAATCAAATGTAGATTCTCTCTCTCTCTCTCAAATGTAAACAATCAAATGTAGATTCTCTCTCTCTCTCTCAAATGTAAACAATCAAATGTAGATTCTCTCTCTCTCTCTCAAATGTAAACAATCAAATGTAGATTCTCTCTTTCTCTCTCTCTCTCTCAAATGTAAACAATCAAATGTAGATTCTCTCTCTCTATCCCTCTCAAATGTAGATTCTCTCTCTCTCTCTCAAATGTAAACAATCAAATGTAGATTCTCTCTCTCTCTCTCTCTCAAATGTAAACAATCAAATGTAGATTCTCTCTCTCTCTCTCTCTCTCTCTCTCTCTCTCAAATGTAAACAATCAAATGTAGATTCTCTCTCTCTCTCTCTCTCTCTCAAATGTAAACAATCAAATGTAGATTCTCTCTCTCTCTCTCAAATGTAAACAATCAAATGTAGATTCCCTCTCTCTCTCTCTCTCTCAAATGTAAACAATCAAATGTAGATTCTCTCTCTCTCTCTCAAATGTAAACAATCAAATGTAGATTCTCTCTCTCTCTCTCTCAAATGTAAACAATCAAATGTAGATTCTCTCTCTCTCAAATGTAAACAATCAAATGTAGATTCTCTCTTTCTCTCTCTCTCTCAAATGTAAACAATCAAATGTAGATTCTCTCTCTCTATCTCTCTCAAATGTAGATTCTCTCTCTCTCTCTCAAATGTAAACAATCAAATGTAGATTCTCTCTCTCTCTCTCAAATGTAGATTCTCTCTCTCTCTCTCTCTCTCAAATGTAAACAATCAAATGTAGATTCTCTCTCTCTCTCTCAAATGTAGATTCTCTCTCTCTCTCTCTCTCTCTCTCAAATGTAAACAATCAAATGTAGATTCTCTCTCTCTCTCTCTCAAATGTAAACAATCAAATGTAGATTTTCTCTCTCTCTCTCAAATGTAAACAATCAAATGTAGATTCTCTCTCTCTCTCTCAAATGTAAACAATCAAATGTAGATTCTCTCTCTCTCTCTCTCAAATGTAAACAATCAAATGTAGATTCTCTCTCTCTCTCAAATGTAGATTCTCTCTCTCTCTCTCAAATGTAAACAATCAAATGTAGATTCTCTCTCTCTCTCTCAAATGTAGATTCTCTCTCTCTCTCTCTCTCTCTCTCTCTCTCTCTCAAATGTAAACAATCAAATGTAGATTCTCTCTCTCTCTCAAATGTAGATTTTCTCTCTCTCTCTCTCAAATGTAAACAATCAAATGTAGATTCTCTCTCTCTCTCAAATGTAGATTCTCTCTCTCTCTCTCTCTCAAATGTAAACAATCAAATGTAGATTTTCTCTCTCTCTCTCTCTCTCTCTCTCTCTCTCAAATGTAAACAATCAAATGTAGATTCTCTCTCTCTCTCTCTCTCAAATGTAAACAATCAAATGTAGATTCTCTCCCTCTCTCAAATGTAAACAATCAAATGTAGATTCTCTCTCTCTCTCTCTCAAATGTAAACAATCAAATGTAGATTCTCTCTCTCTCTCTCAAATGTAAACAATCAAAAGTAGATTCTCTCTCTCTCTCTCTCAAATGTAAACAATCAAATGTAGATTCTCTCTCTCTCTCAAATGTAGATTCTCTCTGTCTCTCTCTCAAATATAAACAATCAAATGTAGATTCTCTCTCTCAAATGTAAACAATCAAATGTAGATTCTCTCTCTCTCTCTCTCAAATGTAAACAATCAAATGTAGATTCTCTCTCTCTCTCTCTCTCAAATGTAAACAATCAAATTTAGATTCTCTCTTTCTCTCTCAAATGTAGATTCTCTCTCTCTCTCTCTCAAATGTAAACAATCAAATGTAGATTCTCTCTCTCTCTCTCTCTCTCTCTCAAATGTAAACAATCAAATGTAGATTCTCTCTCTCTCTCTCTCTCTCTCAAATGTAAACAATCAAATGTAGATTCTCTCTCTCTCTCTCTCTCAAATGTAAACAATCAAATGTAGATTCTCTCTCTCTCTCAAATGTAAACAATCAAATGTAGATTCTCTCTCTCTCAAATGTAAACAATCAAATGTAGATTCTCTCTTTCTCTCTCTCTCTCAAATGTAAACAATCAAATGTAGATTCTCTCTCTCTATCTCTCTCAAATGTAGATTCTCTCTCTCTCTCTCAAATGTAAACAATCAAATGTAGATTCTCTCTCTCTCTCAAATGTAGATTCTCTCTCTCTCTCTCTCTCTCAAATGTAAACAATCAAATGTAGATTCTCTCTCTCTCTCTCAAATGTAGATTCTCTCTCTCTCTCTCTCTCTCTCAAATGTAAACAATCAAATGTAGATTCTCTCTCTCTCTCTCTCAAATGTAAACAATCAAATGTAGATTTTCTCTCTCTCTCTCAAATGTAAACAATCAAATGTAGATTCTCTCTCTCTCTCTCAAATGTAAACAATCAAATGTAGATTCTCTCTCTCAAATGTAAACAATCAAATGTAGATTATCTCTCTCTCTCAAATGTAAACAATCAAATGTAGATTCTCTCTCTCTCTCTCTCAAATGTAAACAATCAAATGTAGATTCTCTCTCTCTCTCTCAAATGTAGATTCTCTCTCTCTCTCTCAAATGTAAACAATCAAATGTAGATTCTCTCTCTCTCTCTCAAATGTAGATTCTCTCTCTCTCTCTCTCTCTCTCTCAAATGTAAACAATCAAATGTAGATTCTCTCTCTCTCTCTCAAATGTAGATTCTCTCTCTCTCTCTCTCTCTCAAATGTAAACAATCAAATGTAGATCCTCTCTCTCTCTCAAATGTAGATTCTCTCTCTCTCTCAAATGTAAACAATCAAATGTAGATTCTCTCTCTCTCTCAAATGTAGATTCTCTCTCTCTCTCTCTCAAATGTAAACAATCAAATGTAGATTTTCTCTCTCTCTCTCTCTCAAATGTAAACAATCAAATGTAGATTCTCTCTCTCTCTCAAATGTAAACAATCAAATGTAGATTCTCTCCCTCTCTCAAATGTAAACAATCAAATGTAGATTCTCTCTCTCTCAAATGTAAACAATCAAATGTAGATTCTCTCTCTCTCTCTCTCAAATGTAAACAATCAAATGTAGATTCTCTCTCTCTCAAATGTAAACAATCAAATGTAGATTCTCTCTCTCTCTCTCAAATGTAAACAATCAAATGTAGATTCTCTCTCTCTCTCAAATGTAGATTCTCTCTCTCTCTCTCTCAAATATAAACAATCAAATGTAGATTCTCTCTCTCTCTCTCTCTCTCTCAAATGTAAACAATCAAATGTAGATTCTCTCTCTCAAATGTAAACAATCAAATGTAGATTCTCTCTCTCTCTCTCTCAAATGTAAACAATCAAATGTAGATTCTCTCTCTCAAATGTAAACAATCAAATGTAGATTATCTCTCTCTCTCTCTCTCAAATGTAAACAATCAAATGTAGATTCACTCTCTCTCTCTCAAATGTAAACAATCAAATGTAGATTCTCTCTCTCTCTCTCAAATGTAAACAATCAAATGTAGATTCTCTCTCTCTCTCAAATGTAAACAATCAAATGTAGATTATCTCTCTCTCTCAAATGTAAACAATCAAATGTAGATTCTCCCTCTCAAATGTAAACAATCAAATGTAGATTCTCTCTCTCTCTCTCTCTCAAATGTAGATTCTCTCTCTCTCAAATGTAAACAATCAAATGTAGTCTCTCTCTCTCTCTCAAATGTAGATTCTCTCTCTCTCAAATGTAAACAATCAAATGTAGATTATCTCTCTCTCTCAAATGTAAACAATCAAATGTAGATTCTCTCTCTCTCTGAAATGTAAACAATCAAATGTAGATTCTCTCTCTCTCTCTCTCAAATGTAAACAATCAAATGTAGTCTCTCTCTCTCTCTCTCTCTCAAATGTAGATTCTCTCTCTCTCAAATGTAAACAATCAAATGTAGTCTCTCTCTCTCTCTCTCTCTCTCTCTCTCAAATGTAGATTCTCTCTCTCTCAAATATAAACAATCAAATGTAGATTCTCTCTCTCTCTCTCTCTCTCAAATGTAAACAATCAAATGTAGATTCTCTCTCTCAAATGTAAACAATCAAATGTAGATTCTCTCTCTCTCTCTCTCAAATGTAAACAATCAAATGTAGATTCTCTCTCTCAAATGTAAACAATCAAATGTAGATTATCTCTCTCTCTCTCAAATGTAAACAATCAAATGTAGATTCTCTCTCTCTCTCTCAAATGTAAACAATCAAATGTAGATTCTCTCTCTCTCTCTCAAATGTAAACAATCAAATGTAGATTCTCTCTCTCTCTCAAATGTAAACAATCAAATGTAGATTATCTCTCTCTCTCAAATGTAAACAATCAAATGTAGATTCTCCCTCTCAAATGTAAACAATCAAATGTAGATTCTCTCTCTCTCTCTCTCTCAAATGTAGATTCTCTCTCTCTCAAATGTAAACAATCAAATGTAGTCTCTCTCTCTCTCTCAAATGTAGATTCTCTCTCTCTCAAATGTAAACAATCAAATGTAGATTATCTCTCTCTCTCAAATGTAAACAATCAAATGTAGATTCTCTCTCTCTCTGAAATGTAAACAATCAAATGTAGATTCTCTCTCTCTCTCTCTCAAATGTAAACAATCAAATGTAGTCTCTCTCTCTCTCTCTCTCTCTCTCTCTCTCTCTCAAATGTAGATTCTCTCTCTCTCAAATGTAAACAATCAAATGTAGTCTCTCTCTCTCTCTCTCTCTCTCTCTCTCAAATGTAGATTCTCTCTCTCTCAAATATAAACAATCAAATGTAGATTCTCTCTCTCTCTCTCTCTCTCAAATGTAAACAATCAAATGTAGATTCTCTCTCTCAAATGTAAACAATCAAATGTAGATTCTCTCTCTCTCTCTCAAATGTAAACAATCAAATGTAGATTCTCTCTCTCAAATGTAAACAATCAAATGTAGATTATCTCTCTCTCTCTCTCTCTCAAATGTAAACAATCAAATGTAGATTCTCTCTCTCTCTCTCAAATGTAAACAATCAAATGTAGATTCTCTCTCTCTCTCTCAAATGTAAACAATCAAATGTAGATTCTCTCTCTCTCTCAAATGTAAACAATCAAATGTAGATTATCTCTCTCTCTCAAATGTAAACAATCAAATGTAGATTCTCCCTCTCAAATGTAAACAATCAAATGTAGATTCTCTCTCTCTCTCTCTCTCAAATGTAGATTCTCTCTCTCTCAAATGTAAACAATCAAATGTAGTCTCTCTCTCGCTCTCAAATGTAGATTCTCTCTCTCTCTCTCTCTCAAATGTAGATTATCTCTCTCTCTCAAATGTAAACAATCAAATGTAGATTCTCCCTCTCAAATGTAAACAATCAAATGTAGATTCTCTCTCTCTCTCTCTCTCAAATGTAGATTCTCTCTCTCTCAAATGTAAACAATCAAATGTAGTCTCTCTCTCGCTCTCAAATGTAGATTCTCTCTCTCTCAAATGTAAACAATCAAATGTAGATTATCTCTCTCTCTCAAATGTAAACAATCAAATGTAGATTCTCTCTCTCTCTGAAATGTAAACAATCAAATGTAGATTCTCTCTCTCTCTCTCTCAAATGTAAACAATCAAATGTAGTCTCTCTCTCTCTCTCTCTCTCTCTCTCTCAAATGTAGATTCTCTCTCTCTCAAATGTAAACAATCAAATGTAGTCTCTCTCTCTCTCTCTCTCTCGTTGATGACTGAAGTGATAACAACAGAAGCTACCAAAAGTGCCTTATTGCTGGGAAACTTGCCAAGGGACATGTAAGCAAATATTAACATTGCTGTATGTATACTTTTGACCCAGCACATTTTCAGTAGAGCCATAATAAATTCATAAAAGAAGCAAACTTCATGAATGTTTTTTGTGACCAACAAGTATGTTCTCCAATCACAAAAAAAACAAGAGTTGTAGAAATGATTGTAAACTCAAGACAGCCATGACATGATGTTCTTTACAAGTGTATGTAAACTTTTGACCACCACTGTATACGACTTGGAAGAGAAAAAAAACATTAAAAATAATGAGAGAACATATGAAGCGGAACGTGGAGACGTTTATTGCTCTTCACCAGTGAAAATGAACAAGAATAAAACTGTAGGATAGAATACTGATTGTCAAAAGTGCCATTTAGAATCAAATGATAGAGAAATACAGTAACAGGACATGGTTGAGATACAAAAGTATTCAGCAAAATAGAGACGAAATATGATTTTTTTTTTTTAATTTTTTACTTACTTGTCTACCGGCTTTACACGCCATACCAGACAGAAGGTAACGGGAGAGAACAGCTTCTTCTCAGGTTGAACATTGGAACATGCTTTGGTTTACTATCAGTGTTTATAACAGGGGTGTCCAAAGTGTGGCTGGCAGCTCGTTTTTTTAAGGGCCCATGGCACATTCTAAAAATAATACATAAATAAAAGAGCAAAAAGGTGAAATGTGACGAGAAAAAGTTGCAAATGTTGACTCTAATAACACGAGGCTGTTTTCTTTATAGCAGTCATTGCTCCAACAAAAAAATAAGGAATCAAAATCAATGTTGTTATGAATGATTGACATCTTCAATGTTCATTTTAAGGGGAAAATATTGCTTATTTTGTAATAAAAATAAAGTAATTTTTGACAAAAATGCTGAAAAACAAACATGAAAAAATAACGAAAAACGACTGATAGTTCTCAACTTGATCTAGTGAGAAAAAATACATAAAGATTTATGAGTTGGGCCTTTTTGTATTCCCAATAATTTTATTTTTAACCTGTCATTTGTCAAAACATAATAATGAATTAAAAATCAACGTTATGAATTATTGACCTATTGCAGGCTCTAATTACTTCACATCAATTATTCCACTTACTTGACATCAAATATTTCACTTTGAAATATTTTGAAGGGAAAATATTGCATATTTTGTGTTTGCCATATACAAAAAACAGTTATTTTTGACAAAAAAAGGCATAAAACAAACGTGAAAAAATAATGAAAACCGACTGATAGTTCTCAACTTGATCTAGAAATATTTATTTTTAACACTTTTATGAGTTGGGCCTTTTTGTATTCCCAATAATTTTATTTTTAACCTGTCATTTGTCAAAACATAATAATGAATTAAAAATCTACGTTATGAATTATTGACCTATTTCAGGCTATAATTACTTCACATCAATTATTCCACTTACTTCACATCAAATATTTCACTTCGAAATACTTCGAGGGGAAAATATTGCATATTTTGTGTTTGCTATATAAAAAAATAAATATTTTTGACAAAAAAGGCATAAAACAAACATGAAAAAATAACGAAAACCGAAAATCTCAACTTGATCTAGAAATATTTATTTTTAACACTTTTATGAGTTGGGCCTTTTTGTATTCATTCCCAATAATCCATCCATCCATTTTCTACCGCTTGTCCCTTACGGTGTTGCGGGGGGTGCTGGAGCCTACCCCAGCTGCACACGGGCGGAAGGCGTGGTACACCCTGGACAAGTCGCCACCTCATCGCAGTATTCCCAATCATTTTAGTGGGATCTTATTTTTAACTTGTCATTTGTCAAAACATAATAATGAATTAAAATCTATGTCATGAATTATTGACCTATTTCAGGCTCTAATTACTTCACATCAAATATTCCACTTACTTGACATCAAATATTTCACTTTGAAATATTTCGAGGGGAAAATATTGCATATTTTGTTTGCCATATACAAAAAAACAGTTATTTTTGACAAAAAAGGCATAAAACAAACGTGAAAAAATAATGAAAACCGACTGATAGTTCTCAACTTGATCTAGAAATATTTATTTTTAACACTTTTATGAGTTGGGCCTTTTTGTATTCCCAATAATTTTATTTTTAACCTGTCATTTGTCAAAACATAATAATTGAATTAAAATCTGTCATGAATTATTGACCTATTTCAGGCTCTAATTACTTCACTTCAAATATTCCACTTACTTGACATCAAATATTTCACTTTGAAATATTTCGAGAGGAAAATATTGCATATTTTGTGTTTGCCATATACAAAAAAACAGTTATTTTTGACAAAAAAAGGCATAAAACAAACATGAAAAAAATAATGAAAACCGACTGATACTTCTCAACTTGATCTAGAGAAAAAAAATACATAAAGATTTATTTTTTACACTTTTATGAATTGGGCCTTTTTGTATTCCCAATAATTTTATTTGTAACCTGTCATTTGTCAAAACATAATAATGAATTAAAAATCTATGTTATGAATTATTGACCTATTTCAGGCTCTAATTACTTCACATCAATTATTCCACCTACTTGACATCAAATATTTCACTTTGAAATACTTCGAGGGGAAAATATTGCATATTTTGTGTTTGCCATATACAAAAAAACAGTTATTTTTGACAAAAAAAGGCATAAAACATGAAAAAATAACGAAAACCGACTGATAGTTCTCAACTTGATCTAGAAATATTTATTTTTAACACTTATATGAGTTGGGCCTTTTTGTATTCATTCCCAATAATCCATCCATCCATTTCCTACCGCTTGTCCCTTACGGGGTTACGGGGGGTGCTGGAGCCTACCCCAGCTGCGCACGGGCGGAAGGCGTGGTACACCCTGGACAAGTCGCCGCCTCATCGCAGTATTCCCAATAATTTTAGTGGGATCTTATTTTTAACTTGTCATTTGTCAAAACATAATGAATTAAAATCTATGTCATGAATTATTGACCTATTTCAGGCTCTAATTACTTCACATCAAATATTCCACTTACTTGACATCAAATATTTCACTTTGAAATATTTCGAGGGGAACATATTGCATATTTTGTTTGCCATATACAAAAAAACAGTTATTTTTGACAAAAAAGGCATAAAACAAACGTGAAAAAATAATGAAAACCGACTGATAGTTCTCAACTTGATCTAGAAATATTTATTTTTAACACTTTTATGAGTTGGGCCTTTTTGTATTCCCAATAATTTTATTTGTAACCTGTCATTTGTCAAAACATAATAATGAATTAAAATCTATGTTATGAATTATTGACCTATTTCAGGCTCTAATTACTTCACTTCAAATATTCCACTTACTTGACATCAAATATTTCACTTTGAAATACTTTGAGGGGAAAATATTGCATATTTGTGTTTGCCATATACAAAAAAACAGTTATTTTTGACAAAAAAGGCATAAAACAAACATGAAAAAATAACGAAAACCGACTGATAGTTCTCAACTTGATCTAGAAATATTTATTTTTAACACTTTTATGAGTTGGGCCTTTTTGTATTCCCATTAATCCATCCATTTTCTACCGCTTGTCCCTTACGGTGTTGCGGGGGGTGCTGGAGCCTATCCCAGCTGCACACGGGCGGAAGGCGTGGTACACCCTGGACAAGTCGCCACCTCATCGCAGTATTCCCAATAATTTTAGTGGGATTTTATTTTTAACTTGTCATTTGTCAAAACATAATAATGAATTAAAATCTATGTCATGAATTATTGACCTATTTCAGGCTCTAATTACTTCACATCAAATATTCCACTTACTTGACAAATATTTCACTTTGAAATATTTTGAGGGGAAAATATTGCATATTTTGTGTTTGCCATATAAAAATAAAAATATTTTTGACTAAAAAGGCATAAAATATGAAAAAATAACAAAAACCGACTCATAGTTCTCAACTTGATCTAGAGAGAAAAAATACATAAAGATTTATTTTTAACACTTTTATGAGTTGGGCCTTTTTGTATTCCCAATAATTTAATTTTAACCTGGCATTTGTCAAAACATAATAATGAATTAAAATCTATGTTATGAATTATTGACCTATTTCAGGCTCTAATTACTTCACATCAAATATTCCACTTTTGGGGGAAAGTATTGCATATTTTGTGTTTTTGCCATAAAAACAGGGTACTGGCAAAAAGGTAGTAAAACTTCAAAAATATACTTTCTATCGACACAGATCTTAATTTGATGTAGAGATTTAGGCATTAAATAAAAAAATACAAATATATGACTTTTTAAAAACATTGTTACGACTGAGACTTGAGGGAAGCCCTAAAGGTTGAAAAAATATTGTATTGTTTTTGAAAATGAGAAATATCAAAACGGCCCCCGCCTGCTTTGATTTTTCAGCGTGCGGCCCTCAGTGGGAAAAGTTTGGACACCCCTGGTGTCAGTAGTAGATATTCTGCTCTTCTCTTATTTGTTTCGGGGAACCTTTTCACCGAGGGGAACTTCCATCAGTTTCTGTAAGAGAGGATCCAGTTACAACACTTTTGAGTTTTTGTGTAACATTTTCACTTGTTGACATTGTTTCTGTTGAACATGTGGCCTTGAGAGTCTAATCTATGACTTCAGTGTTGCCGGACAGTTTCAAAAACTAACAACAGGTCCTTAAAAACAGCAGAGCTCTGCTGTCGTGTAGATGATCTTTGACGAGCATTTTGTGGCAGCAGGTCCTGCTATATAGAGGATCTTTGAATTGCGCTTTAAAAATATCAGAATACCCCCGCCATATAAAAGGATCTTTGACAAGCAGTTGGTCCTTAAAAAGAGCCGTCAAAGATCCTTAAAGACACAGAAGTGCCACTAAAACATGCCTCAGCAGAGGTGGCATGATTCAAGTATTACCACTTTTGCTTTAAACTTAGCTAAACAATTCAATAATAAGCAGGTTAAATAGTAAACTAGCTCTTCTTTAGTGCACAGACAATTAAGGCTGCTTGGCTTGATGCCAAATATTAGCGCAGTCAAAACCGCCGATGTAGCGTAAACTAATGCAAAGTGAAATGACTGAATTTTGTAACAAAGTGCTACAATTTGTGTTATATCTTTAACAATGTGTGTTTTACCTGTGTACTTTTAGCTATAGTATTATTTTTAGTATTTACAAATGATTATATGTATTTTAAGTACAGACCAAGAGTGGCAACCATGAACAATAAAGCATTTAATACAAGGTCAATAAAGCCTTCTATCATATTCTAACCATATCCTGGAATATGGCAGGTTAGATGTAATATATACAATTGTAAATTGTTCTTTGAGAGCAACAAGAAAAGGTCCAATGTGTTTAATGCCTTTTAATTGTTATTTTAACCTTCTTTAATTGTTCTTTGAGTGCTATAAGAACCATATGTGTCAGAATAATTGTATCTAAGTTACCACAAAACTTTGTGTTTCAATGAGTTCCCGGGGAGCAGAAAAAAGCTGTCTTTGATCTTACCAATCAAAAGGCTTGTAAAACTCCACTGTGTAGGATGGGAAGCGACATGAAGGAGTCGGTTTCTTTGATCTATTGGAATCCACAGGAAGATTTTGTCTTGACCCGAGATCTACAAAGCGGAGAGGAAGCAGGACCTAACCCCCCTCCAGGCACCTTTTCTTTGAACTGCTTTGTAACTAAAGGCGACGGCTGTTTACGACCCCCCGTTCCTTTAGAAACAGCTGTTGCCATGTAATCAGGGAAAGTCCAAATAAAAGAGACCTTTTGTCAGAGCGTGGTGGAAGACTGTACAAAGAGTACAGGTCCAGACGTTTCTCCTCAATGAGCTAAATTGAATTCTGTCTCTGTTTAATTCCCTGCTTCTTGTCTGTTTAATAGATGTCATCAGTGTTTGAAACTGACAATAAGTATCGAAAGAGTTTTTGTTAAAATTAAGCCAAAAATTACTTTTTTTGTGGTCCCCTTTATTTTGAAAAGTATCGAAATAGATATTGGTACCGGTACCCTAATGCGAACATAATAAAATAATCACTTACTGTACCATGTCTGCTCTCACTGGGATGTTCACATCTTCCCGTTTAAATGAAGAATTTATCATAATCTTCATGCAAATTTAAAAATAAGTATTTGTGTCTTTCAAGTTGGATGTCAAAGTTGACCAACTTTTCGGTTTATGGCCACATCCTTCTACTATCCAGGTGAGCGGCATGATTTTTCATCTAGAATGAACTTTCACCGACTCAGAGGCGATGCAGCAGCTCAGCGGCTTCATTTGTCAATATAGCAGCATAAGCTAGTTAGCTCTCCGTGATCACACCGCCACTAAAAATAGTTTGCGTTAGCACTTATAATAACAATATTGCTAATACTTGGTTAATACTCAAATCGCAAGATGTAAATGGAGTATTGTTGGTGGTTTTTGGAAGTTTTTTTAGAGGGCTTAATGGCCGCAATAGTGTACTCTCATTATCTGCATTGTTAGCCACCTCCTACTCGCCGTATTTTATGACTTAGAATGCATAAAAAAAAAAAGCAGAAAGGTATACGGTCAAAACTTTTCCCCCAACCCATTATCAGCCATTTACGGCATATGTCCTGATAACATGTGCCTGGTACCACTAAAACGCGCTGTTGCTTTTACGACCTTGCTGGCCAGGCGATTGATGTTGTTTAATTGGAAGTTGGCTCGCCTCCCGTCACACGGCCGTTGGATTAGAGAGGTTCTCTACAATAAAAGAGCAAAAAGGTGAAAGTTGCAAATGTTGACTCTAATAACACGAGGCTGTTTTCTTTATAGCAGTCATTGCTCCAAAAAAATAAGGAATCAAAGTCAATGTTGTTATGAATGATTGACATCTTCAAAGTTCCAATTACTTGACATCAAATGTTTCACTTGGAAATATTTTAAGGGGAAAATATTGCATATTTTCTGTTTGCCATATAAAAATAAAAGTAATTTTTGCCAAAAATGGCGAAAAACAAACATGAAAAAAATAATGAAAACCGACTGATAGTTCTCTAAAGATTTATTTTTAACACTTTTATGAGTTGGGCCTTATTGTATTCCCAATAATTACATTTTTAACCTGTCATTTATCAAAACATAATAATGAATTAAAATCTACGTTATGAATTATTGACCTATTTCAGGCTCTAATTACTTCACATCAAATATTCCACTTACTTGACATCAATATTTCAACTTTGAAATATTTCGAGGGGAAAATATTGCATACTTTGTGTTTGCCATATAAAAAGGCATAAAACAAACGTGGAAAAATAACGAAAAGCGACTGATAGTTCTCAACTTGATCTAGAAACATTTATTTTTAACACTTTTATAAGTTGGGCCTTTTTGTATTCCCAATAATCCATCCATCCATTTTCCACCGCTTGTCCCTTATGAGGTTGCAGGGGTTGCTGGAGCCTATAAAAATCTACGTTATGAATTATTCCACTTTGAAATATTTTTTGGGGAAAATATTGCATACTTTGTGTTTGCCATATAGAAAAACAAAGTTATTTTTAACAAAAAAGGCATAAAACAAACATGAAAAAATAACAAAAAAAACGAAAATCTCAACTTGATCTAGAAATATTTATTTTTAACACTTTTTTGAGTTGGGCCTTTTTGTATTCATTCCCAATAATCCATCCATCCATTTTCTGCCGCTTGTCCCTTACGGGGTTGCTGGAGCCTATTAAAATCTACGTTATGAATTATTCCACTTTGAAATATTTTGAGGGGAAAATATTGCATACTTTGTGTTTGTCATATAGACAAAAAAGTTATTTTTAACAAAAAAGGCATAAAACAAACATGAAAAAATAACGAAAACCGAAAATCTCAACTTGATCTAGAAATATTTATTTTTAACACTATTTTGAGTTGGGCCTTTTTGTATTCATTCCCAATAATCCATCCATCCATTTTCTACCGCTTGTCCCTTATGGGGTTGCAGGGGGTGCTGGAGCCTACGTTATGAATTATTACACTGTGAAATATTTTTTGGGGAAAATATTGCATACTTTGTGTTTGCCATATACAAAAACAAAGTTATTTTTAACAAAATAGGCATAAAACAAACATGAAAAAATAACGAAAACCGAAAATCTCAACTTGATCTAGAAATATTTATTTTTAACATTTTTTTGAGTTGGGCCTTTTTGTATTCATTCCCAATAATCCATCCATCCATTTTCTACCGCTTGTCCCTTATGGGGTTGCAGGGGGTGCTGGAGCCTATTAAAATCTACGTTATGAATTATTCCACTGTGAAATATTTTGGGGGGAAAATATTGCATACTTTGTGTTTGTCATATAGAAAAACAAGGTTATTTTTAACAAAAAAGGCATAAAACAAGCATGAAAAAATAACGAAAACCGAAAATCTCAACTTGATCTAGAAATATTTATTTTTAACACTTTTTTGAGTTGGGCCTTTTTGTATTCATTCCCAATAATCCATCCATCCATTTTCTACCGCTTGTCCCTTACGGGGTTGCTGGAGCCTATTAAAATCTACGTTATGAATTATTCCACTTTGAAATATTTTGAGGGGAAAATATTGCACACTTTGTGTTTGCCATATACAAAAACAAAGTTATTTTTAACAAAAAAGGCATAAAACAAACATGAAAAAATAACAAAAAAACGAAAATCTCAACTTGATCTAGAAATATTTATTTTTAACACTTTTTTTGAGTTGGGCCTTTTTGTATTCATTCCCAATAATCCATCCATCCATTTTCTACCGCTTGTCCCTTACGGGGTTGCGGGGGGTGCTGGAGCCTACCCCAGCTGCACACGGGCGGAAGGTGTGGTACACCCTGGACAAGTCGCCACCTCATCGCAGTATTCCCAATAATTTTAGTGGGATTTTATTTTTAACTTGTCATTTGTCTAAACATAATAATGAATTAAAATCTATGTGATGAATTATTGACCTATTTCAGGCTCTAATTATTTCACATCAAATATTCCACTTACTTGACAAATATTTCACTTTGAAATATTTTGAGGGGAAAACATTGCATATTTTGTGTTTGCCATATAAAAACTAAGTTATTTTTGACAAAAAAGGCATAAAACATGAAAAAATAACAAAAACCGAATGATAGTTCTCAACTTGATCTAGAGAGAAAAAATAATTAAAGATTTATTTTTAACACTGTTATGAGTTGGGCCTTTTTGTATTCCCAATAATTTTATTTGTAACCTGTCCTTTGTCAAAACATAATAATGAATTAAAGTCTATGTTATGAATTATTGACCTATTTCAGGCTCTAATTACTTCACATCAAATATTCCACTTACTTGACATCAAATATTTCACTTCATACTTCGAGGGGAAAATATTGCATATTTTGTGTTTGCCATATTAAAAAAAACGGTTATTTTTGAGAAAAAAAGGCATAAAACAAACATGAAAAAATAACGAAAACCGACCAACTTGATCTAGAAAGGGCGTGTGGTTTGGGTTTTAAGGGAAAGGGTGTGAAGAATTTACTGACTTTAAAATTGTACTGTTTGGACTTGCACTCTTTTCTGTCTATTTGAAAATGTCAATAAAAAGAGTTGGATTAAAAAAAGAAAAGCATGTGTTCGTGCCTAACAAAAGCAACAATGGTAGGCAAAATTCCCCGAAAAGTGCAGTTTCCCTTTAAAAACAGAAGTCTAAGTCTCTCTATATCAGTGTTTTTCAACCACTGTGCCGCGGCACACTAGTGTGCCGTGAGATACAGTCTGGTGTGCCGTGGGAGATGATCTAATTTCACCTATTTGGGTTAAAAATATTTTTTGCAAACCAGTAATTATAGTCTGCAAATGATGTGTTGTTGTTGAGTGTCGGTGCTGTCTAGAGCTCGGCAGAGTAACCGTGTAATACTCTTCCATATCAGTAGGTGGCAGCCGGTAGCTAATTGCTTTGTAGATGTCAAAAACAGCGGGAGGCAGTGTGCAGGTAAAAAGGTGTCTAATGCTTAAACCAAAAATAAACAAAAGGTGAGTGCCCCTAAGAAAAGGCATTGAAGCTTAGGGAAGGCTATGCAGAACGAAACTAAAACTGAACTGGCTACAAAGTAAACAAAAACAGAATGCTGGACAACAGCAAAGACTTACTGTGGAGCAAAGACGGCGTCCACAATGTACATCCAAACATGACATGACAATCAACAATGTTCCCACAAAGAAGGATAAAAAACAACTGAAATATTCTTGATTGCTAAAACAAAGTACCGTATTTTCCGCACTATAAGGCGCACCCAAAAACCTCAAATTTTGTCAAAAGCTGACAGTGCGCCTTATAATCTGGTGCGCCTTATATATGGACCAATATTGAGCCTCCAACAGGTAAAAGTTTCAATCAATCGCAACTACGGTAAGCAGCCGCCGACTTCATTTTCCCCCGTAGAAGAAGTTGTTCTTCTACGGTAAGCAGTCGCCCCCGTAGAAGAAGAAGAAGCGCGCGGTGCATGCTGGGATATATGACTGCGCGAGGCGTGCCGTTTTGATATCTATTTGTTTGTTTATGTAAAGACCCCAACATGTCTCCTATTAAGAGACACGCTTACGACGCAGAGTTTAAACTTAAGACGATCAGTCACGCAGTAAAACACGGGAATAGAGCAGCAGCGACACGGACTCGATTAATGACAACTTTGACGAGACAGAGCATGTTGGATGCCGTATCCGCCCAACTGTTTAATTCGGACACTGAAGAAGAAGAATTCGAGGGATTCGTGGATGAGGAATAACTTCATAAAGTGAGCTTTACATGTTTGTTTTGTGTGTTGTGTTGTGTGACATTAACGTTTGAGCAACGTTGAGTTATTGATATATTGTTATTGCTCTGCACTATTTGGAGTGTTACTATATTGTGATTGCACTAATGTTTGATTTACGGTAACAGTATCAGTTTTTTACCTGTTTATTGAATCAGGGAAAAGTTCCCCTCCACTATGTGATATAAATGTTGCACTACATGTTATACCTTGCTGTTGTTAAAAGATAAACAAAACACCACGTCACTGACTTTACCTCGGGGAAAATAATAAAACAGCTGTTTATTCATTTTGGGAGTGAACAGAGTTGTCAGAACTTTGGTTTGTAATCTATTTATAAAGTTTGACTGACCTGACTGTTTTGTTGACATTCCCTTTAGCGCAGCTCCATCTAATGGATGCATAGGTGCGCCTTATACAGTATATGAACAAAGTTTTGAAATATGCCATTCATTGAAAGTGCGCCTTATAATCCAGTGCGCCTTATAGTGCGGAAAATACGGTAGATGCGGGAAATATCGCTCAAAGGAAGACATGAAACTGCTACAGGAAAATACCAAAAAAAGAGAAAAAGCCACCAAAATAGGAGCGCAAGAATATAGCTAAAACACTACACACAGGAAACCAGCAAAAAAGTCCAAATAAGTCAGGGTGTGATGTGACAGGTGGTGACAGTACACCTACTTTGAGACAAGGGCTCTAGTGATGCATGCTTGGTTATGCTTTAAAGTCATATCCAACAATGGCGACAACGACTTTTTACTGTCAGCTAAGTTTCGTTTTTTTAATGATTTCTGCTGGTGGTGTGCCTCCGCATTTTTTCAACGCAAAAAAATGTGCCTCGGCTCAAAAAAGGTTGAAAAACACTGCTCTACATGACAAGAGCTGCGCTGTTTTTAAGGACTTACTAAAAATGGTAGCGTACTCCTGTCGTATAAAAGGATATTTGACCAGAGTTTCTGCAAAGAAATCTTAAAAAAACGTCAGAGTTCTCCTGTCATGAAGAGGCTCTCTGACGAGTGTAAGCACATTGCTCGTCTTTTTTATACAATGCTAACTTACAAATGAAGTTGAAAAGCCCTGCTGTAGTGTAACCATCACATTGAAGCGTGTTTCACCTTCAGCAGACGAGCGTGGTAAGCGCCGTCGTCCTCGCCCTCTCCCCGCTGCGTGTCCACCTGGTACCTCTCGCAGGCCCGGACCAGGTCGTGGTTGTCATACAGAGGGGCGGGGTCAATGGAGTGGGCGTTAATCAGACTCACCAGGTATTCTCTGTAGTGCTTCCTGCAAACCGCAGCGACATCAGAGTCTTTAACCATGTCGACCCCGCAGCGTAGTGTGATGGGAAACATTTAGCTCGCTGCAAAAAAGCAAAAACTCACTCGCAGAGTCCGGCCTGGCCAGGCTGAGATTGGCCGCCACACGGGGAATCGATCTGCTGACCTCCTTCGTCTTTCTGCTCCATCACGCCGCACGCATCTGCGTCACACGCAAGATTGAATTTAGCGCCGTAATACCGCTTTGCTCCTCAAGAGGCAAGAGTGAGCAAACGTGACCACCTGTGTGAAGTTGGCCCTCCTGATCATTGCAAGTACAAACCCCGTTTCCATATGAGTTGGGAAATTGTGTTAGATGTAAATATAAACTGAATACAATGATTTGCAAATCCCTTTCAACCCATATTCAATTGAATGCACTACAAAGACAGGACTTTTTTATTTTTGTATTATTTTTTTTTAAATCTCTCTTAAAAACATACTTTTATTCCATGGCTTTTAACACTGAGTGATATCCATCCTGCAATGGCGCCCCATAATACACCTGCTGTGAACCTGTTTTTATGTTTTTATTTATTCTATTTTATTTATTTATTTTTTATCGTGTTCTGTTTGTGTTGTGTTTGCTCTGTACTCGTTTTATCTTTTAACCTTCCCATTGTACAGCACTTTGGCTAACCCTGTGGTAAATTTTAAATGTGCTTTATAAATAAAGTTGATTTGATTTGATTTTTGATGTTCAAACTCATAAACTTTATATTTTTTTTGCAAATAATTAACTTAGAATTTCATGGCTGCAACACGTGCCAAAGTAGTTGGGAAAGGGCATGTTCACCACTGTGTTACATCACCTTTTCTTTTAACAACAATCAATAAACGATTGGGAACTGAGGAAACTAATTGTTGAAGCTTTGAAAGTGGAATTCTTTCCCATTCTTGTTTTATGTAGAGCTTTTACGCTTCATAATGCGCCACACATTTTCGATGGGAGACAGGTCTGGACTGCAGGCGGGCCAGGAAAGTACCCGCACTCTTTTTTTTACGAAGCCACGCTGTTGTAACACGTGCTGAATGTGGCTTGGCATTGTCTTGCTGAAATAAGCAGGGGCGTCCATGAAAAAGACGGCGCTTAGATGGCAGCATATGTTGTTCCAAAACCTGTATGTACCTTTCAGCATTAATGGTGCCTTCACAGATGTGTAAGTTACCCATGCCTTGGGCACTAATGCACCCCCATACCATCACACATGCTAGCTTTTGAACTTTGCGTCGATAACAGTCTGGATGGTTCGCTTCCCCTTTGGTCCGGATGACAGGATGTCGAATATTTCCAAAAACAATTTGAAATGTGGACTCGTCAGAACACAGAACACTTTTCCACTTTGCATGAGTCCATCTTAGATGATCTCGGGCCCAGAGAAGCCGGCGGCGTTTCTGGATGTTGTTGATAAATGGCTTTCGCTTTGCATAGTCGAGCTTTAACTTGCTTTAACTTGCACTTACAGATGCAGCGACCAACTGTACGGTATTTAGTGACAGTGGTTTTCTGAAGTGTTCCTGAGCCCATGTGGTGATATCCTTTAGAGATTGATGTCGGTTTTTGATACAGTGCCGTCTGAGGGATCGAAGGTCACAGTCATTCAATGTTGGTTTCCGGCCATGCCGCTTACGTGCAGTGATTTCTCCAGATTCTCTGAACCCTTTGATGATATTATGGACCGTAGATGTTGAAATCCCTAAATGTCTTGCACTTGCACTTTGAGAAACGTTGTTCTTAAACTGTTTGACTATTTGCTCATGCAGTTGTGGACAAAGGGGTGAACCTTGCCCCATCCTTTCTTGTGAAAGACTGAGCATTTTTTGGGAAGCTGTTGTTATACCCAATCATGGCACCCACCTGTTCCCAATTAGCCTGCACATCTGTGGGATGTTCCAAATAAGTGTTTGATGAGCATTCCTCAACTTCATCAGTATTTATTGCCACCTTTCCCAACTTCTTTGTCACGTGTTGCTGGCATCAAATTCTAAAGTTAATGATTATTTGCAAAAAAAAATAAATGTTTATAAGTTTGAACATCAAATATGTTGTCTTTGTAGCATATTCAATTGAATATGGGTTGAAAATGATTTGCAAATCATTGTATTCCGTTTATATTTACATCTAACACAATTTCCCAACTAATATGGAAACGGGGTTTGTAGTTTGGATGTAAACAGCCCCTCCCAAACCTTATCAAAATCTCCCCCAAAATTGTCAAAAATGTTTGTGCTGCCAACATGTTTTGTCCATCATAGTGTTTATGTTATCAATTTGTTATTATTCATACACAGCCCCAGCTTGTCAAAATCTCCCCAAACTTGTCCCATTCATTTCTGCTGGATTTGTTGGTTTATTACAGTTTTTATGTTAGTAACATTGTATTATTCATAAAAAAGCCCCCCCCCATCAAAATCTCCCTAAACCTGTCCAACTTGTTTGTGCTGATTTTCTTTGTATATTAGTTTGTTATCTAAGTTGTATAGTTTTTATGTTACTAAGGTGACAGCACCTCCACCCTCTTGTCAAAATCTCCCCAAACTAGTCCTATTTGTTTGTACTACACATTTGTGCTAGTTTGTGCTACATTTTTGTCTATCATAGTTTTTATGTTATTTACATTTTATAATTTTTATGTTACCAACATGACATTATCCATAACCAGCACCTCTCCCCTCTTGTCAAAATCTCCCCAAACTAGTCCCATTTGTTTGTACTACACATTTGTGCTGGTTTGTGCTAAAAAAAATGTGTCTGTCATAGTTTTATGTTATTTAAGTTTCATAATTTTTATGTTACCAAGGTGACATTATCCATAACCTCTTGTCAAAATCTCCCCAAACGTGCCTTATTTGTACTACACATTTGTGCTACAATTTTGTTTGGTCTAACTAACAAAGTTTTAACATTATTTAAGTTTGATATTTTTTATTTAGACTTAGACTTCCTTTTTATTGTCATTCAAATTTGAACTTTACAGTACAGGTAAGAACAAAATTTTGTTGCATTAGCTCAGGGTAGTGCAGGATAAAAAAGCAGTAAGGTGCAGATATAAATAAATAGATTACTGTACAGATAAATATATTGCACTTTTGCATATGCATCCACGTTTATGGATGTATATTATACTGTCTTTATATTCCAGCGAGTTAATCCATTTTTGGGGGGAATTGAGGGGATAATTATGCTGCGTATGTATTTGTTACTAATGTGAAATTATCCATAACCAGCACCTCTCCCCTCTTATCAAAATCTCCCCAAATTTGTCCTATTTGTTTGTACTACACATTTCTGTAGTTTGTGCTACATTTTTTTTTGTCTAACCATCATAGTTTTTATGTTATGGGGCTGGTTATGAATAATAACACGTCAACGACATAAGAACTCTTATTTTTTTACTCCTATAAAACTAACATTTTTGCAGAAAAAAACAGGAAAAAAAGTTTGGAACAAGTTTGGAGAGATTTTGACAGGGTGGTAGTGGGGTGGGGGGCTATCCATCCATCCATTTTCTACCGCTTATTCCCTTCGGGGTCGCGGGGGGCACTGGAGCCTATCTCAGCTACAATCGGGCGGAAGGCGGTGTACACCCTGGACAAGTCGCCACCTCATCGCAGGGCCAACACAGATAGACAGACAACATTCACACACTAGGGCCAATTTAGTGTTGCCAATCAACCTATCCCCAGGTGCACGTCTTTGGAGGTGGGAGGAAGCCGGAGTACCCGGAGGGAACCCACGCAGTCACGGGGAGAACATGCAAACTCCACACAGAAAGATCCCGAGCCCGGGATTGCATACTTGCCAACCCTCCCGGATTTTCCGGGAGACTCCCGAAATTCAGCGCCTCTCCCGAAAACCTCCCGGGACAAATTTTCTCCCGAAAATCTCCCGAAATTCAGGCGGAGCTGGAGGCCACGCCCCCTCCAGCTCCATGCGGACCTGAGTCCGCTTTCCCACAATATAAAGAACGTCTACAGTAAAGCAGTCTGTCTGCCGTAAACAGCAATGTTGTGACACTCTTAAACAGGACAATACTGCCATCTAGTGCATTTGATGAAAGCACTTTTGTGCGTGCCACACAGCAATGCATCATCAGAGAGGGTGTTCAGCATGGTTAGAAAGATAGTGACAGAGAATAGAACAAGGATGGACAATTCAACCCCTAACTCAACAATGAGTAGATGAGTGTTATGTGTGTGTATATGTGTAAATAAATGAACACTGAAATTCAAGTATTTCTTTTATATATATATATATATATATATATATATATATATATATATAGCTAGAATTCACTGAAAGTCAATTATTTCTTATATATATATATATATATATATATATATATATATATATATATATATATATATATATATATATATATATATATATATATATCCATCCATCCATCCATCCATCCATCCAGCTAGAATTCACTGAAAGTCAATTATTTCTTATATATATATATATATATATATATATATCCATCCATCCATCCATCCATTTACTACCGCTTATTCCCTTCGGGGTCGCGGGGATATATATATATATATATATATATATATATATATATATATATATATATATATATATATATATATATATATATATATATATATATATATATATATGAAATACTTGACTTGGTGAATTCTAGCTGTAAATATACTCCTCCCCTCTTAACCATGCCCCCAACCACGCCCCCGCACCCACCCCCCACCTCCCGAAATTGGAGGTCTCAAGGTTGGCAAGTATGCGGGATTGAACCAGGACTACTCAGGACCTTCGTATTGTGAGGCAGACGCACTAACCCCTCTTCCACTGTTCTAGTTATGTTTATAGTTAGTATATAGTTATAGTTTTATTCTTTGGCTTTTAACACTACGTGAGTTGTGTGGTCCTCTGTGGGTTTTTTTTTTTTTTATAAATTTTGATTTCTATTTACTGTTTTAATTGGTTTTACCCTTTAAAATCGTTTTTAATCATATTTATTTTTATATTGTTTTTATATTGGTTTTATATTTATTTATTTTTTGTTTTTATTCAGTCATTGTTGGAGCTAAGAATAATATTTGAATATTGCTTTCAATATTGTTTTTTTT
This sequence comes from Nerophis lumbriciformis, assembly GCF_033978685.3. NCBI lineage: Eukaryota > Metazoa > Chordata > Actinopteri > Syngnathiformes > Syngnathidae > Nerophis > Nerophis lumbriciformis. The sequence continues at coordinate 48,722,451 of NC_084554.2, forward strand.
TTAAATATTGTTGTGCAGCACTTTGGAAACATTTTTGTTGTTTAAATGTGCTATATAAATAAAGTGGATTGGATTGGATGAATAATAAAATGTTAGTACGGTAACATAAAAACTATAATAAGTAGACCAAAAACATTTGCAGCACAAACGTAGCATAAACGAAAGGGACAAGTTTTGGAAGAAGGTGGGTGGGGCTGGATGATGTATTTTATAACAACTAAAGCGTACAAAGGTAAGGGGGGCCAACATCACACAGGTGACGTGTCGAGCGGAAGTCGCTCTCACCTGTCTGCTGTGCATTGGAAGGCTCCGTGTTGAAGTCCACGCCACTCCTCTGACAAACAAAGCCCGATCAGAAAGACGACGTCGCAAAGAGAGGACACAAACAGTTTCCTACTTGCAGCAGAGCTTGCAGTCTGGCCGACTCCCAGTCCCGCATGTAGAAGAGGCAGTCGCGAGGATGGTGGGCGTGAAGGCCCGTGTAGCTGCACTCCTCTGTCCTGCAGCACATCTTTTGACACGGCATGAATATTTAGCTCATGTTACTGCCACTAAAGTAGAGAGTATGCAGGCTCACCTTGTAGTAGGGGTTGTTGCAGCCGCTGCAGAACTGGTACCTGCACTGGAAGCAGGTGAAGTGCATGCAGCCGCCTTTTGTCAGCGCGTACTGGAAGCGACAGTGAGGACAGGCTGGGAACAAGATGTATTGTGTGTTGGTCATGTAGGATGTCTTTTTGTTTTTGTGATGTCTATTGTTCAAATGTACGGCAGTGAAAATCAATTTCCCCAAGGGGACCAATAAATCTAAATCTAAAAAATATGGAAACGGGGTTTGTACATTTTGACAGAAAAAAAGCAAGTGCAGCTCTTAACTCAATATTATTTGATGCGACAAGCTACAGTAGCAAAGGGATTTATGCGGCCCCATTCTTGGGTGGATCTCACATGAGAGGAAGAGGAGATGTTAATCATTTTGCAATGCAGTCTGCTGGAAATGAGGGAAAGCTCCACCCTACACAGCAACTGAAGGTGTGGTCAAAGTCGGGAATGGCGGCTAAAGTGCATAGTGCACTCCCGCAATTCGTCGCGTTTCATGTGTCAGGTGAATCAATCCCGTTCTCACTGTATTTCTTGCCTCTGTGTCATTCAAACCTTTTTTCTTATGAAAATTCTACACTAGCTGAAATTAAGCTAGTTTGTTGGTAAACAACGGTAATAATTACAAAAAATGAAAACTGTGTAATATTATCATCAATTAATATTAGTGATTCCCAGAGCCCCAAAAAAGTCTGCGGGCTATAGAGTGTTTTCTATTAGGGCTCCAGTACTATGGAAGGCCCTCCCGGTAACAGTTAGAGATGCTACCTCAGTAGAAGCATTTAAGTCCCATCTTAAAACTCATTTGTATACTCTAGCCTTTAAATAGACCCCCTTTTAGACCAGTTGATCTGCCGTTTCTTTTCTGCTCTGGGGGCACAGGTTCGGTGGCCACAGATGAGGCGCTGGCTGTCCAAAGTTGGGACCCGGGTTGGACCGCTCGCCTGTGCATCGGTTGGGGACATCTCTGCGCTGCTGACCCGTCTCCGCTTGGGATGGTCTCCTGCTGGCCCCACTATGGACTGGACTCTCTCTATTATGTGAGATCCACTAGGGACTGGACTCTCACTATTACCGGTATGTGAGATCCACTATGGACTAGACTCTCACTATTATGTTAGATCCACTATGGACTGGACTCTCACACTATTATGTTAGATCCACTATGGATTGGACTCTCACATTATTATGTTAAATCAATCAATCAATCAATCAATGTTTATTTATATAGCCCTAAATCACAAGTGTCTCAAAGGGCTGCACAAGCCACAACAACATCCTCGGTACAAAGCCCACATAAGGGCAAGGAAAAACTCACCCCAGTGGGACGTCGATGTGAATGACTATGAGAAACCTTGGAGAGGACCGCATATGTGGGTAACCCCCCCCCCCCTCTAGGGGAGACCGAAGGCAATGGATGTCGAGTGGGTCTGACATAATATTGTGAGAGTCCAGTCCATAGTGGATCCAACATAATAGTAAGAGTCCAGTCCATAGTGGGGCCAAATCCACTATGGCCTGGACTCTCACAGTATTATGTTAGATCCACTATGGACTGGACTCTCACACTATTATGTTAGATCCACTATGGCCTGGACTCTCACTATTATGTTAGATCCACTATGGACTGGACTCTCACAATATTATGCTAGATCCACTATGGACTGGACTCTCACTATTATGTGAGATCCACTATGGACTGGACTCTCACTATTATGTGAGATCCACTATGGACTGGACTCTCACACTATTATGTTAGATCCACTATGGACTGGACTCTCACAATATTATGTTAGATCCACTATGGACTGGACTCTCACAATATTATGTTAGATCCACTATGGACTGGACTCTCACACTATTATGTTAGATCCACTATGGACTGGACTCTCACATTATTATGTTAAATCCACTATGACCTGGACTCTCACACTATTATGTTAGATCCACTATGGCCTGGACTCTCACACTATTATGTTAGATCCACTATGGACTGGACTCTCACACTATCATGTTAAATCCACTATGGCATGGACTCTCACATTATTATGTTAAATCCACTATGACCTGGACTCTCACACTATTATGTTAGATCCACTATGGCCTGGACTCTCACACTATTATGTTAGATCCACTATGGACTGGACTCTCACACTATCATGTTAAATCCACTATGGCATGGACTCTCACACTATTATGTTAGATCCACTATGGACTGGACTCTCACATTATTATGTCAAATCCACTATGGACTGGACTCTCACACTATTATGTTAGATCCAGTATGGACTGGACTCTCACTATTATGTTAGATCCACAATGAACTGGACTCTCACACTATTATGCTAGATCCACTTGACGTCCATTGCACCGGTCGCCCTAAGGGGTGGTCCTCTCCAAGGTTTCTCATTGTCCTATTGGATTGAGTTTTCCTTGACCTGATGTAGGATCTGAGCCGAGGATTTTCGTTGTGGCTTGTGCAGCCCTTTGAGACACTCGTGATTTAGGGCTATATAAATAAACATTGATTGATTGATTGATTGAAGGGCTTTTATTATCAAGGGCTTTGGTATCTGCGATGTGGCCCACCATGAAAATGAGTTTGACGCCCTTGCCATTGAAGCAAAGTAAAAAATTAAAAAAAAGTGTCACAATAGAAAGTTGAGCCCTTGGATTTCGTGACATTTTAGAAAAAACAACCCTAGGAAAAGTGTCCTTTTTCTGCAGTTTTTTGGTCCTGTTAAAATCCCCCGTGAGTGTCAGAAAGGTTCCCTGCCTCCAGAGCACAGGAGGTGCATCATTAAAAAGACGAGGATATTGTAAAGGATACTCACTGATGCCGTTGTCTCTCAGGTAGCCAGCCAGGCCCTGCTTCTGGTACTCCGGGTCATTGTCCCTCTTCCACTGCTGGAACTGCCCACAGGTTAGATCCTGGTGCTGAGGCTCCCACTGACAACACACGCACACGCACAGTCAACCTCCAACTCACACGCTTGCTGGTTTGAAATACTTCAATCTGTGTTGTCCCTCACAGGTTTCTTGCACTGAGCGCAGAAACTCTTGCAGCAGGTCGGACATGTGACTTTCAGCTGCTCGCCTTCATTGATGAAGCCTGACGTGCACTGAGACGTAAACATAAACAAACTGATTTAATGGGTTGTAGATACATAAAAAAGCAAAGTAAAATATACAAGCAGACTAGACATGTGCATAGATTAGATCAGGTGTGTCCAAAGCTAATTTTATAATGGCCCGTGGCACAATCATTTAGCTATCTAATATTAGCATGCTAGCTTCCCCCCCCCCCCAATTTTGGCAGGTATACACCTCAGTGTAAACCAAACTTCATGAATGTTTTTTGTGACCAACAAGTATGTGCTCCAATCACTCTATCACAAAAAAAGAAAGAAAATGATTGTAAACTCAAGACAGCCATGACATGATGTTCTTTACAAGTGTATGTACACTTTTGACCACCATTGTAGATAATGGGTTTCACTATGTAAAGCACTTTTGAGCATACTTGCCAACCTTGAGACCTCCGATTTCGGGAGGTGGGGGGTGGGGGGCGTGGTCGGGGTGGGGCGGCGTTGTGGTTGGGGGCGTGGCTAAGAGGGGAGGAGTATATTTACAGCTAGAATTCACCAAGTCAAGTATTTCATATATATATATATATATATATATATATATATATATATATAATAATAAAATAAAATAAAATATATATATATATATATAATAAAATAAATATATATATATATATAATAAAATATATATATATATATATATATATAATAAAATAAATATATATATATATAATAAAATAAATATATATATATATAATAAAATAAATTATAAATATATATATACATATATATATATATATATATATATATATATATATATATATATATATATATATATATATATATATATATATATCAAGAGGGACAGAGACAGCGCACAGTGCATGTGGATCACATGTTACCATGGCGAGAAAACATGGAGAGACTGCCAGTTATCAAGTCTCCACCAGTTGCAGAAAATGTGCCATCAGTACAACTGGACAGTGCTGTTTCAGTTCCATCACCAGGACCATCAGTGAGTCGGACACAAACTAGTCTCATCATTGAACCAGATTCAAGAGCTGCTGAGTTGCCATCATCAGAACCCAGATCACCCACAACAAAAAACCCACCAGTGATCCGCAGGTACCCAGAAAGGTTTCGAGTACCACCAAAAAAACTGAATCTCTGAAGACAGTATAAAAATCTGTGTTAAAGATGTACAAATACTGTTTGTATAATAAGCATGTTATTGTTTACAAATGAGGGTTAAGAGTTCAGTACTAAAAAAAAAAAAGAATGTGGTTTAAGTACAGTTTTTTAATTGAGCTGCTGCATTTTTTGCTTGGGTTGTTTATTTCTTTTGAGTAATTTCTACAATTCTAACAGGGGAGGAATGAAATAGAGTGATCTATGTTTGTCTGTTGCCATCTTCTGGTGAATGTTGGCTATAGCGTACTGGGGTTACTTTTTGGTTGGCCAACGATTTACGTGGTGTTGCGCACCTGACGTCAAGTGTGTGAGTCTGTTCTGAAGTCTACAGTAAAGAGACGTACTTCATCACCTCGCCTGGTTATTGCCTCCAACTCAATATATTACAACAACATTGCTGGAGGGGGCGTGGCCTCCAGGTCCGCCTGAATTTCGGGAGAAAATTTGTCCCGGGAGGTTTTCGGGAGAGGCGCTGAATTTCGGGAGTCTCCCGGAAAATCCGGGAGGGTTGGCAAGTATGCTTTTGAGTCTCTGGAGACAAAGCGCTATATGAATATAATTCACTTAACTATTGAAATCATGCTAACTATAAGCATGCAATTGCTAGCATAGTACAGATAGCATGCTAGCTTTTTTAGCTCATATTTTTTGTTATTTGACACTGCCTGGCCAGTGAACTAAAAGTTGGGCTTTCGAGGTTCAGCATTCACACAAATTAGTTGTTTGAAGACAATCTACATTTTGTACTGGTTTTGAAGGTGAAAACTACCAAAATGGCCTCTGCAATGCCAGCATCCCTTTGTCAGTCTGTGGCCCTCAGTGGAAAAGGTTGGGGAAGATAGATATTTGCACAGGTATTTGTTGTGGTTAAAACTAGAGATACCGATAAATGCTTTAAAATGTAATATCGGAAAGTATCGGTATCGGTTTCAAAAAGTAAAATGTATGACTTTTTAAAACGCCGCTTTACGTAGTGGTACACGGACGTAGGGAGAAGTACAGAGCGCCAATAAACCTTAAAGGCACTGCCTTTACGTGCCGGCCCAGTCACATAATATCTACGGCTTTTCACACACACAAGTAAATGCAAGGCATGCTTGGTCAATAGCCATACAGGTCACACTGAGGGTGGCCGTATAAACAACTTTAACACTGTTACAAATGTGTGAACCCACACCAAACAAGAATGAAAAACACATTTTGGGAGAACATCCGCACCGTAACACAACATAAACACAACAGAACAAATACCCAGAACCCCTTGCAGCACTAACTCTTCCAGGGCGCTACAATATACACCGCCTGGTCCCCCAACCCCGCCCACCTCAACCTCCTCATGCTCTCTCAAGAAGAACATGTCCCAAATACCAAGCTGCTGTTTTGAGGCATGTTAAAAAAAAATCATGCACTTTGTGACTTCAATAATAAATATGGCAGTGCCATGTTGGCATTTTTTACCTAACTTGAGTTGATTTATTTTGGAAAACCTTGTTACATTGTTTAATGCATCCAGCGGGGCATCACAACAAAATTAAGCATAATAATGTGTTAATTCCACGACTGTATATATTGGTATCGGTTGATATTGAAATGTTGCTATGTTGTCTATTACCATTGTTGGTATTTTGTCTACTACCATTGTTGGTATATTCATAGGAGTCTTGTTTACGAGTGAGGGAAGAGTGGATCGTGTGATCGACAGGCGGATCGGTGCAGCATCTTCAGTAATGCGGACGCTGTATCGATCCGTTGTGGTGAAGAAGGAGCTGAGCGGAAGGCAAAGCTCTCAATTTACCGGTCGATCTACGTTCCCATCCTCACCTATGGTCATGAGCTTTGGGTTATGACCGAAAGGACAAGATCACGGGTACAAGCGGCCGAAATGAGTTTCCTCCGCCGGGTGGCGGGGCTCTCCCTTAGAGATAGGGTGAGAAGCTCTGTCATCCGGGGGGAGCTCAAAGTAAAGCCGCTGCTCCTCCACATGGAGAGGAGCCAGATGAGGTGGTTCGGGCATCTGGTCAGGATGCCACCCGAGCGCCTCCCTAGGGAGGTGTTTAGGGCACGTCCGACCAGTAGGAGGCCACGGGGAAGACCCAGGACACGTTGGGAAGACTATGTCTCCCGGCTGGCCTGGGAACGCCTCGGGATCCCCCGGGAGGAGCTGGACTAAGTGGCTGGGGAGAGGGAAGTCTGGGCTTCCCTGCTTAGGCTGCTGCCCCCGCGACCCGACCTCGGATAAGCGGAAGAAGATGGATGGATGGATGGATGGAATAATGTGTTAATTCCATGACTGTATATATCGGTATCGGTTGATATTGAAATGTTGCTATGTTGCCTATTACCATTGTTGGTATTTTGTCTATTACCGTTGTTGGTATATTCATTATTCCTACATTGTTGATACAAATTGTTACAGTGTAATAATTATTGTTACCTGTGGTAATGCCACTATGATACAACATCTGTATTATAATCCTTGAACAAAGTAAGAGTGAAACTCATGTGAATAATCACTGAATGGAGAACTGGGGGTGGGATTAAATAAATTATCTTCTTCCCACTCCCTTTCAGGCCAAACTGGACAATCATGCATTACATACTATACATTACCTTTTGCACTATATTCATTTATATTATTATGTGTTGTCAACTTTGTACTTTTTTATGTCTTTGCCTGAAATAAATAAATAATGAATGAATGAATGAATGAAAAAAATAATGCACATTTCAATCAAACCAGTGTTTTAAAAATATGGACTAAAAAAACATATTTACATGAAAACACATTCACTGGCAGTCATGCATATTTTGCCCAACCCAGAAAAAGCAAGCACAGATGACTTGGAAAGGAAACATATTTTTTTTATGAGTGTTATACAACGGGATCGGGTTTGACACAGCTAATCAAAAATGCTAATCAAAGATCTTCTTTAATCAATGATGACATTTTTGCAGCAGATCCTAAAAGGAGAACCTGCACTTTTTCGGGGAATTTTGTCAATCATTAACAGTCATTATGTGAGACAAGCACACATATATTTTTCTTTTTTTATGCATTCTAACTTGTAAATAAATGTTAGTAAAAATCAGCTAACAATGGAGTTGTCATGTTCTGTGGTCATGTTTTATTTGGTTATGTTCTGTTGGTTTTTGGACTCCATTAGTTCTTGTTTTTGGGCACCCTGGTTTGTTTTAGTTGCCATGACAACTCATTGGTTTCACCTAACTCATTTGGACTCACGCACCTGTCACTAATCAAGAAGAGACTATTCCTGTAGTTGCCAGGTAGTCGGCCTGGCGACATTGACTCTATTGAAACTCTGTTCTTGCTATGTGCTAATCTGATTACTCTGTCCATGCCATAGTTCATGCTGCTCTTTTCATGCTCGTTTCTTGTTACACTAAGTGTTTTTTTTGTTTCATGTCCATAGTTCTGCCTGAGTGTTAGTTTTGTTCCCTGCGTTAAGTTTTGTGCCTCTGCTGTGAGCGCTTTTTGTTTGTACCCTTTTTTGAGTGATAAATTAAACCATGTTCCTACCTTCAAGCCATGTCTGCTACAGTCCGTTTTTTTATCTTCTTCCCACTCTCTTTCAGGCAAAACTGGACAATCATGCATTACTTACTATCAGTGTTGGGACTAACGCGTTACAAAGTAACGCGTTACTGTAACGCCGTTAGTTTCGGCGGTAACTAGTAATCTAACGCGTTATTTTTTTTTATTCAGTAATTTAGTTACCGTTACTACATGATGCGTTACTGCGTTATTTTACGTTACTTTTGATGTAGTATCGGCTAGAAACAGAAGCGCTGCGGTGTCGCGTTCTTCTGAATCTTCCTCTGTCACAAGCCGGAGAGAAGAAAAGAGGCGCGGTCTATGTGTGTGTGTGTGGGGGGGGAGGTGATCCGCGGTTTGATATATGAAACAAACAAAAAAAAGTTGTTGTCACGTTCAGTCCACACACAGCGTGGTCATGGCGAGCGGAGTAACGGAGGAGCTTGAACGCCCCCGCCATTGAATCGGTGTGTTTATAAGTGCAGACTCGGTTGTGCAAAACGAGGGTTTTAAACACATGCTGAACGTGCTTGAACCACGTTACGACATCCCGTCACGCACCCACTTCAGCAATAAGATTGTGCCAGATCCTTATGAGCAGGAGAAGAAAAAAGTTGTGGATGAACTATCCCGAGCATCATCTGTTGCGCTCATGACAGACGGGTGGACGTCCAGCGGAACTATAAGCGCTCACTTCATCACAGCAGACTGGGAGATGAGAAGACACGCCCCCTGTACGAGAGTCACCTTGCGCAGGTGCTGACACAAGCAGTGGAGGAATGGAAGATAAAGATATCCCAGTCACATGTGATAATGCCAAAAATCAAATAATTACAGAGAATGAGGCAGAACTGGGACCACAGATAGGTGCTTTGCACATGTAGTGAATTTGGCATCACAGAAGGGAATCTCAGTCAATAGGATGGAGCGCCTCTTTGGGAGGATCAGGAAGGTTTCTTACTTCCACCCAAGCACAACAGCTGCTCATGTGCTTAAGACAAAGCAAGAAATGCTAAAGCTGCCTGCTCATACATGATGTCCCAACGAGGTGGAACTCCACTTATGATATGTTGGAGCAGCAGGCAGCTATATACTCTGCATTGACCCACAACACCCTGAAGACAAATGTCACCCTGTCTGATGATGATGTGAGAGTGGCAGATGAGGTCCTCCAGGTGCTTAAAAGTGTTCCATCTCTACTGAGCACTGAAACTTCACCATCTGTGTCAATGATCCTGCCACTGAAAACAAGGATTCTACAATCCATGGCTCCAAGTGTGGAAGACAGCAGCATCACTCCAGATGTCAGGCTTTATTTCACTACCTATGTTTCAAGGAAGATGATGTTTCTTCTTATGTTGCACTTAAACTTGTTTTTTATTAATGGTCATTGGTCCAAGTTTAAAGAAAGGAGGAATGCCTTTTTATGTTGCACTGTTTTTCATTAATTATGTTAAAAGGAAAATAAAAATGCGTGTCAAGTTGATCAGCAGATTGTATTATTCTCCAGTGCAATAACAGTACTGAAATGAAGGCTAAAAGGGCATTAATGGGAGCTTTAAAAAAAAAAGAAGAAAAAAAGAAGTAACTAAATAGTTACTTTTCACAGTAACGCATTACTTTTTGGTGTAAGTAACTGAGTTAGTAACTGAGTTACTTTTGAAATAAAGTAACTAGTTTTCAGAAACTAACCCAACACTGCTTACAATACATTACCTTTTGCACTATATTAATTTATATTATTATGTGTTGTCAACTTTGTACTTTTTTATATCATTGCCTGAAATAAATAAATAAATGAAAATATTGGAATCGGTAAATAAGAGTTGGACAATATCGGAATATCGGCAAAAAAGCCATTATCGGACATCTCTAGGTAAAACTGATGCGACTCACATGGCAGCACCACAGGAACTTGGGGTCCTTCATCAGAGCGTGCTCCGTCAGTTTTTTGTGGAAGAGGTCGTAGACGTCAGCCGTCAGACATTCCCTCAGCTGCAAAAAGTCACAGGTGAATGCGTGGTCCACAGCGGCGTGGTCAGCGGTCTCACCTGGATGTCCAGCGTGGAGAAGTAGCTGTCCAGCTGCTCGGGGTCGTTGATGTCCGGCTCGCGGCAGATGGGACACACCATGTCCCGGATGTGTTTGTCCCGCACGGTGATGGTGAAGTGCTGCGTGAAGCACTCCTGGCACACGGCGCACTGGCACGAGGTCAGCGAGCGCATCTGCGCACAATCGGACGTTTCGGTTTACACTCCACGCCCGTGTAGGGACCGCCGTGGCGCCCTCACCTTGCTGTGCGGGAAGACGCTGAGGCAGCACGGACACTCGTTGTTGAGGACGCGCCTGATGAAGTCGCGGTCGTGTGACTCCTTCACGGCTTCCACCACATCCTCCAGGGTGTACGACACGTCGGGCTCCTGCAGCAGCGACAGGGTGAGCTCGCAGCGCCCCCAGCTGGGCAGGTCGTACAGCGCCAGGAGACGGCGGCACATCCTCTGTGACGGTGAGAAGGCGGCATGAAACAAACAAAAAAAAAAAACGGATTTTAAAAGAGCACCTCTTTGTCGGGGTGTTTGGGGTCGATTGGCGGCTCGGGCTGCTCGCTCCACATGTGCAGGTGGAAGGGGTCCAGGAGGGGGCGCTGCAGTATGGACAGGGCGCCCTTCAAGTCGCCGCCGCTCTGACGCAGGGCCTCCTCGCACTGCGATACGTCCCTGAAGCCCAGGGACTGAAGCTCCCTCATCTGGGACACAAAACCAGCATCATCATCAGCAATTAGCGAGGGAAATGCTTTTTATTCCACATTTCCGGTGTGCCATGTCATGTGACAATTGGCGACTGGCGAGAAGGAACTCCGTCAAGGTTATTTGCTACAATATTTGGCGTAGCGTTTCCCCCGGACAGATTTATGCAAGAAAGGCTAAAAGAGTTGAGCACTTTTCACATTTCAAGGCAATAAGGAGCAGCAAAAAAGGTTGTTTACAACAACAACGTCTGTCAGAATAATTGTATAGAATGTGAGATAACAGGATAATGCAAACATTTATCATTTGTTTTCAAAAGGCTTACATAAAAGTGGGACCCCAAAAATGTACCCCATTTTTCTGACTTGATGGGGTCCCCATTTTGAAAATTCATATATCACAAAACTTTGTGCTTCAATGAGTTCCCGGCAAGAAAACAAAATATGTCTTTGATCCTACCAAGCAGAAGGCTTGTAAAACTCCACTGTGTAGGATGGGAAGCAACATGAAAGTGTTCTGTTTCTTTGATGTATTGTAATCCACAGGAAGATTTTGTCTTGACCAGAGAACTGCAAAGCGGAGAGGAAGCAGGACCAGACTCCCCTCCAGGCGACCTCTTCTTTGAACTCTTTTACGACCTTTTCTTTGAACCGAACTTTTCTTTGAACTGTTTTGTGACAAAGGCGATGGCTGTTTATGACCCCCTTCCCTTAGAAACAGCTGTTGCCATGTAATCAGGATGAGTCCAAATAAAAGAGGAGGCGTACAATCTTTCGCCAGAGCGTGATGGAGACTGTGCAAGAGTACAGCCCAGACGTTTCTCCTCAACAGAGCCAAATTTAATCCTGTCTCTGTTTAATTCCTTGCTTCTTGTCTTGTTTAATAGATGTCATCAGTGTTTGATCGGACAATGTCCATTTGTGGCCTGAAGCTCCTTTTATTGGCATTTTCCTTACATTTCCCCCCAAATATCAAAAGGTTTCATTAGGATCACACTGAGCACACTGACAAAGCTTAACCTATTGGTACTATAACAATCTACAAGGTTAATATAGTTGGCTTCGCTTTCTTCCCCTCCATGTATCTGCTTTCTTTTGTATTTCATGTTATCATTATATATATGTGTTTTGCATTTGAACAATTGTATTGTTAATAATAGAGGTAATTGTGTGAATGCTATGGTTTTCTACACCAAAATTAATCTATTTAAACTTCTTCTTCTTCTTCTCCAGATTTTGGCACGCTCTACCTTTCACATGTTTCACCCGATTCAAACCGTTCTAACTTCAAACTGTTCGCGGGCTTTCCCTTGACAAATTCCAAAAATTCCCAGATTTCCCAGAATTCCAGGTTTTCCGGGACATTTTTCCCATTCCAAATGAATTGGTCATTTTTCAGACTTCCACCATTTCCACATTTTTCAACCTATTCAAACCATTCCACCTTCAACACATTCCACCTTTCTCGAAATTCAAACGATCATTTTTCCAAGTTAAAAAAAATTCCAAGATTTTCCAGAATTCCAGCTTTGCCAAAGCCCTATTTTCACCCTTTTTTCTGGTGACTACCCCTTCCACATTTTTCAACCCACTTCAACCGTTCTAGCGTCAAAACATTCCTCTTAATCAGGACAAAAAACTAAGTTGTTTATTGAACTGGAAAAATTCCCAGTTTTCCCGAAATTCCAGGAATTCCGTAATTCCATTTTTCAATTCAACATGTTACTACTACAACATTTCTTGACCGGGGTTTGGTGGGAGCGGTGGGTAGCGTCCCGGAAGAGTTAGTGCTGCAAGGGGTTCTGGGTATTTGTTCTGTTGTGTTACGGTGCGGATCTTCTCCCGAAATGTGTTTGTCATTCTTGTTTGGTGTGGGTTCACAGTGTGGCGCATATTTGTAACAATGTTAAAGTTGTTTATACGGCCACCCTCAGTGTGACCTGTATGGCTGTTGACCAAGTATGCTTTGCATTCACTTATGTGTGTGTAAAAGTTGCATATATTATGTGATTGCGCCGGCACGCTGTTTGTATGGAGGAACAGTGGACGTGACGACAGTTTGTAGAGGACGCTAAAGGCAGTGCCTTTAAGGCACGCCCCCAATATTGTTGTACGGGTGGAAATCGGGAGAAATTCGGGAGAATGGTTGCCCCGGGGGGCACTAAAATTCGGGAGTCTCCTGGGAAAATCGGGAGGGTTGGCAAGTCCGTGTTTCACCGGATATGTACCGCTCTGTACAGCGGCATTTTAAAAAGTCATTAATTTTACTTCTTGAAACCGATACCGATAATTTCCGGTATTAAATTTTAAAGCATTTATCGGCCGATAATATTGGCAGCCCGATATTATCGGACATCTCTAATTATGAATGTTACTACATTACATATATACTTACAGTGTGTATATAAAACCTTGATGTGTGTTTTTTAGAGCGCTTTATAGGCGGAATAGAGCAACTCCTATTGGCTCCATTGCTATCTGACTTTTGAGAATGTTTATTTACGAGTTATAACGTACAAAAAAACATGTGTTTTCGTCTGACTTAAGGTTTTTGGATGATAGACAAAATTCACAAATAAGTGCAGTTCCCCTTTAGATTTACAAGGACTCACAATCCTCCCAGGGGAAACTTGTAAATCTGTCTCAAATGTTTTGCTGAGTTGACATCCCTCCCACGCTTCTGCTAACAAATATATTCTTATCTTTCAAGGCCTTAGGATGTACTTGGACATATTGCAGCCCCCTTAGGGATGCAGAAGAATCCCTGGGAAGGTAGTGTCTTTGCAACTTTGCTCTAGAGCCGCATGCGGCTCTTTAGCGCCGCCCTAGTGGCTCCCTGGAGCTTTTCCAAAGATGTATGAAAAATGGAAAAAGATGAGGGGAAATAAAAAATTTTTTTAATATGGTTTCTGTAGGAGGCCAAACATGACACAAACCTCCCTAATTGTTATAAATCCCACTGTTTATATTAAACATGCTTCACTGATTCGAGTATTTGGCGAGCGCCGTTTTGTCCTACTAATTTTGGCGGTCCTTGAACTCACCGTAGTTTGTTTACATGTATAACTTTCTCCGACTTTCTAGGACGTGTTTTATGCATACTTGCCAACCTTGAGACCTCCGATTTCGGGAGGTGTGTGTGTGTATTGGGGGGGGGGGGGGGCGTGGTTAAGAGGGGAGGAGTATATTGACAGCTAGAATTCACCAAGTCAAGTATTTCATACATATATATATATATATATATATATATATATATATCCTGAAAATATGCAAACAAAACTGTGTTTGGATAATTGATACTTCAAACTTGCATAAATATAACATGAATATAACATAACTTGGCTTCTGAGAGCTTCAAAATGTAATGAATAAAATGCTAAAGTTGTTGATAAACAAGCAATTATTTTAATAAATAAATATGGTCATTTTAAATGAATTATTATGATAATTTAAAATGTATTATTTCAAATATGTTTATTTTAATGTACCGGTATAATTCTATGGCTGGATGTAATAAGGAGTCAGAAAAAATACAAATAAAAATACAATTAATTTTGACGTTTTTAGCAAAATATAGTAAAAATGTATTTAGTTTTTTTTTTTAAATTAATAAATATATTTATTTTTAGGTAAGATAAACATAATAATGCAATTTATCTCTAGTCTGGATGATTTAGTTATTGTCACCCTGTTGTCCTCCTGTAGTGAAAAAAGGCTGTCCTCACTCAGGTCCGCATGGAGCTGGAGGGGGCGTGGCCTCCAGCTCCGGCTGAAAATCGGGAGATTTTCGGGAGAATATTTGTCCCGGGAGGTTTTCGGGTGAGGCGCTGAATTTCGGGAGTCTCCCGGAAAATTCGGGAGGGTTGGCAAGTGTGGTTTTATGCCACTTCTTTTTCTGTCTCATTTTGTCCACCAAACTTTTAACGTTGTGCATGAATGCACAAAGGTGAGTTTTGTTGATGTTATTGACTTGTGTGGAGTGCTAATCGGGCATATTTGGTCACTGCATGACTGCAAGCTAATCGATGCTAACATGCTATTTAGGCTAGCTATATGTACATATTGCATCATTATGCCTCATTTGTAGCTATATTTGAGCTCATTTAGTTTCCTTTAAGTCCTCTTAATTCAATTTATATCTCATGACACACTATCTGTATGTAATATGGCTTTTAATTTTTTTTGCGGCTCCAGACAGATTTGTTTTTGTATTTTTGGTCCAATATGGCTCTTTCAACATTTTGGGTTGCCGACCCCTGGGTTATTGTGTTCAAAACTTAAAGGGGTCCAGACCTTAACTTGTCGGTCTCTCAGCAGTTGTCTCGCCGCCCACTCGATGTCGCCGCCTGTCGCCAGCCAGGCCAGCTTGGCCTCGGCTCGGGACAGCCTGACACCCTCCTCGTCGGCACCGGCGACGCTGGCGTGGACCGAGTTGGCCATGGCGCAGATTTCGTCCAGCAGGTGCGGCAGTTCTGACTCCTGCCAGTCGCACAGGTCGACGCTGGTGCCCTTGCACACGCGCAGCGCGGCGAACACTTCCTCAGGACTGATGCCTCGCTTCTCTGCCTCCTGCGGACACGGCAAAGTGCGTTAGTCGGCGCCCTGATGAAGCGAGGCTCTTTAGGAGGCGATGGACGGCTACTCTGATCTGGCAGATGAGCTTGCGTCCGTCTTCCCGCATGCGGTCCTGCTTCTTCAGCGCCAATGACGCCCTGGGCTTCGGCACAGGCTTCGAGCCATGTGGGGCTTGATGGGGCTTTACAGAGGGCGGGGTCTTCAGTGGTGGCGACGGTTGTCCGCCTGGGTCCGCCGTAGACTTGCACATCTCACACGTCGGCGTGGACACGGCGTTGACGAAGGTGCAGACCTGACATGTCCACTGAGACCCGAGAAGAACAAAACAACGTCAACCACCAGCAGAGGGCGCAATTAAACTGGCTGCAGACATTAAAGGAAAAAGTAGTTAACACAGAGATGAGAGTCAAAACAACAATGCGGATTGTTAAATGTTTCAGCAGTGTGTATACCAGGGAAATACACAAACTGAAAACTGAACCACCCCTTTTTTCTATTTTCACATAAATCATATTTTGTGTTTGTAAATTAAATTGACCATAAGTAGTGTTTTACTGTTCAGGCATGTGATTTGAACTTAATGAAAAAGACTGAAAATAAGCCGAAGTCTGGGGGCCGCTAGTCGGTGCCCTGGTGGGAGGACAAGGGGGGGCAACCGCTCCAAAGCGCCTGGTTTTTCAGCAATTGAGCATGCAAAAATTTGCCAAAAAAAGCACAATTTAAAGATATTTTAGTGTTTAAAGAATTAAAAAAATGATCAACAGAATTGACATAAATACATACTCCATTCATCCAAATGAATCACTATGTCTGTTTCAGTCACTATGTTATTTAGTCACTACAGTAATTGTGTTCACATCCACAGGAGCCACATGGGTTAGCCTGCTCTATACAGTATTTACAACCTTACTAGTGTTCACTTCACAGCCACAGATGGTTCATCTCGTTATTTACATTATTTACACATGACTTTGTGTGTTTCAGTCACTATGTTATTTAGTCACTACAGTAATTGTGTTCACATCCACAGGAACCACATGGGTTAGCCTACTCTATACAGTATTTACAACCTTACTAGTGTTCACTTCACAGCCACAGATGGTTCATCTCGTTATTTACATTATCTACACATGACTTTGTCTGTTTCAGTCACTATGTTATTTAGTCACTACAGTAATTGGGTTCACATCCACAGGAACCACATGGGTTAGCCTACTTTATACAGTATTTACAACCTTACTACTGTTCACATCTCAGCCACAGATGGTTCATCTACTTATTTACCTGTACATTATTTACACATGACTTTGTCTGTTTCAGTCACTATGTTATTTAGTCACTACAGTAATTGTGTTCACATCCACAGGAACCACATGGGTTAGCCTACTCTATAGAGTATTTACAACCTTACTACTGTTCACTTCACAGCCACAGATGGTTCATCTAGTTATTTACATTATTTACACATGACTTTGTCTGTTTCAGTCACTATGTTATTTAGTCACTACAGTAATTGTGTTCACATCCACAGGAACCACATGGGTTAGCCTACTCTATACAGTATTTACAACCTTACTACTGTTCACTTCACAGCCACAGATGGTTCCTTAAAGGCACTGCCTTTGCGTGCCGGCCCAGTCACATAATATCTACGGCTTTTCACACACACAAGTGAATGCAAAGCATACTTTGTCAACAGCCATACAAGGCACACTGAGGGTGGCCATATAAACAACTTTAACACTGTTACAAATATGCGCCACACTGTGAACCCACACCAAACAAGAATGACAAACACATTTTGGGAGAACATCCGCACCGTAACACAACATAAACACAACAGAACAAATACCCAGAACCCCTTGCAGCACTAACTCTTCCGAGACGCTACAATATACACCCCGCCCTCCCCCCCACCTCAACCTCCTCATGCTCTCTCAAAGAGAGCATGTCCCAAATTACAGGCTGCTGTTTTGAGGCATGTTAAAAAAAAACAATGCACTTTGTGACTTCAATAATAAATATGGCAGTGCCATGTTGGCATTTTTTTCCATAACTTGAGTTGATTTATTTTGGAAAACCTTGTTACATTGTTTAATGCAGGGGTGCTCACACTTTTTCTGCAGGCGAGCTACTTTTCAATTGATCAAGTCGTGGGGATCTACCTCATTCATATATATAATTTATATTTACTTATTTATGAAATATATGTTTTTGTTAACAAGTTAAAGGTGTTTAATGATAATGCAAGCATGTTTAACACATATAGTTAATATTGTTAACAAGTAAAAGGTGTTTAAAGATAATGCAAGCATGTTTAACACATATAGTTAATATTGTTAACAAGTTAAAGGTGTTTAAAGATAATACAAGCATGTTTAACACAGTTAATATTGTTAACAAGTTAAAGGTGTTTAAAGATAATACAAGCATGTTTAACACATACAGTTAATATTGTTAATAAGTTAAAGGTGTTTAAAGATAATACAAGCATGTTTAACACATACAGTTAATATTGTTAACAAGTTAAAGGTGTTTAAAGATAATACAAGCATGTTTAACACATATAGATTCCTTTCTTTCATGAAGACAAGAATATAAGTTGATGTATTACCTGATTGTGATGACTTGCATTGATTGGAATCAGACAGTGGTGCTGATAATGTCCGCATTTTCGAATGGAGGAGAAAAAAAGTCCTCCTTTCTGTCCAATACCACATGAAAGTGGTTGGTTTTTGGCATCTTATTTGTCCAGCTTCCGTACTCCTTTGTATACACTTTACAAGAAATACATTGTCGGCAAACTCCGTAGCTTGCTAGCTTGTGCACGCCAGCTTTCTGAGACTCTTATTTTGGTAGCGCAACTGTGCAGTCGGTCTTTGGAGTTTTGACGACAGGTACGGCGCCAGAGTCTGTTGAAATAAAGTGTTTCTCGCCTTCCAGTCGGTAATTTTAATGAGCTGGCAGCAGCCAGCGTCATCTCAGAAGACCCTCGGGTGCCGTGAATGTCAATCAAGTGACGAAAGTGACGTCATAGTGAAGATTTATGATCGCTCATTTTTAGGACTATTTTTTTAATGCCTGGCTGGTGATCGACTGACACACCCTCCGAGATCGACGTAATGAGCACCCCTGGTTTAATGCATCCAGCGGGGCATCACAACAAAATTAGGCATAATAATGTGTTAATTCCATGACTGTATATATCGGTATCGGTTGATATCGGAATCGGTAATTAAGAGTTGGACAATATCGGCAAAAAAGCCATTATCGGACATCTCTACGTACAACCCTAGTCTACACTAAAAAAGACAACATTTAACTTCATGCAAACCATAAACACACGTCCGATATGTCTTCAAGACCACCCTAAAATTAAACCGACCAACCTGCGCTTCGTTGCCGGAGGCAGGAGCCGGGCCTGCAGGCACAGGGGTGATGGACGGGCGAGGGGCCAGACGGGGGCGCTCACACACCTCGCAGAGGACGCTGCTTCCTTGGTTGATGACCGTGCAGCTCTTGCAGCACCACTCTGCGGACACAAGGACCACAGCATGTCATTGGACGCCCCACTCTGGACTCTCAAGAGGCGATGAGGTCTAACCTGTGTTGGGGGACACGGGGCCGCGTTTGCAGGTGACGCACACGGCGTCTGGCGGCTTGTTGACTGTGGCGCAGTGAACGCACGTCCACGCGGATGAAGACCCACTGAAAACAAGGTTTTTGCGGATGCTTGACGCAGGACGTGTGTAATAGGACACAGGTGTAAGGACCTCACCTGCTTGTTTTCTGGGCGGGCGTGACAACCGTCCGGGTATGGCTTTTGCGCTCGGGGTGCGAGTGAAAGAGGCCGTCGCACTTCTCGCACAACCTCTGCACACACGTGGCGCACTGAGCGTGGACGGGAGACACGCCGCAGATGGTACACATGTCTTTGGAGGGGACAAAACACCTTTAAAAGGAGCTCCACTTTCCACCATACCGTTGACCGTCTGGTGTGACATACCCTGCGGGGCTTCCAGTCCTCGGTCTCGCTTGTGGTTGGTCCTGGCAGGGTGGCGGTGAAAGCGGTCGTCACACTCCTCGCAAAAGGCTTGACCGTCACACGAGGGGCAAAGGACAGCTGTTCTGCCGCCACACAGATGGCACTGACTCACTGCAAACAATAACCGCAGCAAAAGCCATGAAAATATGAAGTAAGAATTACAAAAACAACACAATGAGTGACTTGCTCGGGGATTGCTCTTGTTTTAGACTTCAGCGCCCTCCAATGGACAAATAATGAATATTCCTGCACAATACCAGATATACTATATGCCAAACTTGAGACCTCCGATTTCGGGAGGTGGGGGTGGGGGTGGGGGGCGTGGCTAAGAGGGGAGGAGTATATTTACAGCTAGAATTCACCAAGTCAAGTATTTCATACATATATATATATATATATATATATTTATATATATATATATATATATATAAGAAATACTTGACTTTCAGTTAATTCTAGCTGTATATATATTTATTTTATTATACATATTTATATATATATATATATATATATATATATATATATATATATATAAAATATATATGTAATATATATATAATATATATATATATATATAAATAAAAGAAATACTTGAATTTCAGTGTTCATTTATTTACACATATACAAACACATAACGCTCATCAACTCATTGTTGAGTTAAGGGTTGAATTATCCATCCTTGTTCTATTCTCTGTCACTATTTTTCTAACCATGCTGAACACCCTTTCGCAGGTACCCAGAAAGGTTTCGAGTACCACCAAAAAAACTGAATCTCTGAAGACAGTATAAAAATCTGTGTTAAAGGTGTACAAATACTGTTTGTATAATAAGCATGTTATTGTTTACAAATGAGGGTTAAGAGTTCAATACTAAAAAAAAAAAAAAAAAAAAGAATGTGGCTTGAATACAGTTTTTTAATTGAGCTGCTGCATTTTTTGGTTGGGTTGTTTATTTATTTTAAGTAACTTCTACATTTCTAAAAGGGGAGGAATGTAATAGAGTGATCTATGTCTGTCTGTTACCATCTCCTGGTGAATGTTGGCTATAGCGTACTGGGGTTACTTTTTGGTTGGCCAACGATTTACGTGGTGTTGCGCACCTGACGTCAAGTGTGTGAGTCTGTTCTGAAGTCTACAGTAAAGAGACGTACTTCATCACCTCGCCTGGTTATTGCCTCCAACTCAATATAATACAACAACATTGCTGTTTACGGCAGACAAACTGCTTTACGGTAGAATAAAACATGACTGCTGTTGTGTGTTGTTGCCGCGCTGGGAGGACGTTAATGAAACTGCCTAACAATAAACCCACATAAGAAACCAAGAACTCGCCCTCGATCCTTCTACAGTTATAACGCGTTTGGGCAGGCACGCTGTTTATATTGTGGGAAAGCGGATGTGAATACAGGCTGTTGACACGTCACTCAGGTCCGCATGGAGCTGGAGGGGGTGTGGCTTCCAGCTCCGCCTGAATTTCGGGAGAAAATTTGTCCCGGGAGGTTTTCGAGAGAGGCGCTGAATTTTGGGAGTCTCCCGGAAAATCCGGGAGGGTTGGCAAGTATGCATACTTGTAGAAAATAACAGATGTGGGACGTAGTGGGAAGTAAGTCATTATTTAGAGGGATTGTCCATCTATCCATCCATTTCCTACCGCTTGTCCCTTACGGGGTCGCGGGGGATGCTGGAGCCTATCCCAGCTGCACACGGGCGGAAGGCGGGGTACACCCTGGACAAGTCGCCACCTCATCACAGGGCCAACACACGAGGGACCATTTAGTGTTGCCAATCAACCTATCTGCAGGTGCACGTAAGCTAAAATGTATTTTCTTTTTATTCCTAATCAGTGTAGTGAACTGGCTGTCTGAGCCAAAAAGCAGAAGAATGCAGATTTACCTGTACAAAACTTGTTTTGGGGGGTATTTTATTCAAATAAACTTACTATCGTGCCTCACTGGGCATCCTATCGTTTTAAAAGGCCTCTTTAAGTGTGCTGACATTTTTTATTCTTGTTATCAAGACACAGAGGAACTGTTTTAATCTGTGAAAAAAGTGTGTTTTATTTTAATTCAGCCCGGATGCTGCGTACGTCTGCACTCCATTATTGTAATTAATCATATTGAATGGGGATAGGTTGATTGGCAACACTAAAATTGGCCTTAGTGTGTGAATGTGAGTGTGAATGTTGTCTGTCTATCTGTGTTGGCCCTGCGATGAGGTGGCGACTTGTCCAGGGTGTAGGGATGTCCCGATCCAGGTTTTTGCACTTCCGATCCGATACCCATACTGACCGATACCGATACTGACCGATACTGGCCTATCCGAGCATGTATTAAAGTTTAAAGTTATTTAGCCTACTTAGTTGTCAGAATCATGTTGAAAAGGGTTTTAGTACTCTTGATAACAACTAGCCAGCTGAATTAGGGGAGTTTGAATAATACACAATGGTTGGTAACAAGAAACTGACCTGTTTATTCAAGGATAAACACAAAATAGACTAAATTATACATGACAAACAGAAATGGCATCATTGAACTAGGGCTGGGCGATATGGCCTTTTTTTAATATTGCGATATTTAAGGCCATATTGCGATACACGATATGTATCTTGATATTTTGCCTTAGCCTTGAATGAACACTTGATGCATATAATCACAGCAGTATGATGATTCTATGTGTTTTGATTGATGGATTGAGACTTTTATTAGTAGGTTGCACAGTGAAGTACATATTCCGTACAATTGACCACTAAATGGTAACACCCCAATAAGTTTTTCATCTTGTTTAAGTCGGGGTCCACTTAAATTGATTCAAGATACAGATATATACTATCAGATATATACTACCATCATAATACAGTCATCACACAAGATAATCACGTTGAATTATTTACATTATTTATAATCCAGGGTGTGGAGGGGGGCGCCGGATGTAAGTGTCAAAAAGACAGCCAAAAGAGTTTGATATGAGAATAAATCTAAAGTTAAAATATAGGGTAGAAATGCACCCATTTGCAGGAAATGTAGTCTTGATTTTCAACATTTTCTTTCAAGGCTTGCATGTCTACATTAAAACATTCTTCTTCATACTGCATTAATATATGCTACTTTTAAACTTTCATGCAGAGAAGGAAATCACAACTAAAAAAATCACTAATTTTTTCATACGGTGTTGATGTGGAAATTTTTGCCTCTGC
Organism: Nerophis lumbriciformis; assembly: GCF_033978685.3. Lineage (NCBI taxonomy): Eukaryota > Metazoa > Chordata > Actinopteri > Syngnathiformes > Syngnathidae > Nerophis > Nerophis lumbriciformis. The sequence goes on from NC_084554.2 coordinate 48,745,436, forward strand.
ATTTTGATGGTGTGGACATGTGGCACCGAATGGAGATAAGCGTCTCGACAGACATTACAATATTTGAACAATGATGACGACAACTGTTTTCTCTGTCGTGTCCGTATGTCGAAAATTGTTATGCGCTAATTTTTTTATTTCATTTTGTGCGTGGCATATAATTGCTATGCGCACAGGCGCACACCTTAGAGGGAACGTAGGTCACACGGCTGCGCTAGCATCACAGCTAACGTTAGCCATGCTGCTACCTCTCTGCTCGGGGAGGACGTATACGTATGTGACGCATGACGTGACAGTATGTGACGTGTGTAAGAAGGTGCGCTTGCTGTCTGTGAGAGGGAGACACAAAAAAGAGTGAGAAGAGCCTGTCGTGTAATGCCAGCAGCTAAAAGCAACTGTGTGAGAATCCACAGACCTGTCGATGTGTTGAAGGTGTGCTGGAAAATGCGGAACGGAAATTAGGGAGCAGCAGAAAAGTGGAATATATTATTTAAATAGGTGCGTTGGAAAACACGGACTGGAGTTTTTTTTTTAAAACTGGATCTGGATCGGCATTTTCCCATGCCTTGCCGATACGCATTTTTTGGCAAATATCGGCGGCCGATCCGATCCAAATATCGGATCGGGTGTACCCCGCCTTCCGCCCGATTGTAGCTGAGATAGCCTCCAGCGTCCCCCATGACATGAAGGGAATAAGCGGTAGAAAATGAATGGATGGATGGATGGATATTGAATGGCATTTTAATTTAACAACAATATTTGCCAAAGTAAACCATTTTTTGGAAATAAAACACATTGTGGTCGGCAACTGAATAAATGAATATATCGTATTTTCCGGACCTCAGGGTGCACCGCCGATGAACGGGTCTAGTCAGGTTTATTTTCATACAAAAGGTGCACTGGATTATAAGGCGCATTAAAGGATTCATATTATTATTATTTTCTAAATGTAAAAGACTTCCTTGTGGTCTACATAACATGTGATGGTGGTTCTTTGGTCAAAATGTTGCACAGATGATGTTTTACAGATCATCTTTAAGTCGCTTTCTGACAGTCTCTTCAGGATGCGCCGTTTTTGTGGGCGGTCTTATTTACGTGGCTCACTTTCGACAGCGTCTTCTCCCCGTCATCTTTGTTGCAACGGTGTGGCGTGCAAGGACGGGAGTGGAAGAAGTGTCAAAAGATGGAGCTAACTGTTTTAATGACATTCAGATTTTACTTCAATCAATAACGGAGCAGCATCTCCTCATCCGTGGCTCACTCTCGCAACAACAACGCCGGAAATGTGTCCCGTGAAAAACCGTCCAACCGGAACTCTCTAATAACTAAAGTTCCTTGGGTGAATAATGGAACTCACTACACCGGTATGTTTTAGCGCTTTCATGGCAGATATAAGTAAGAACTTTACACTACTTTATATTAGAAATGACAACAGCAGAGGATGAACGTCCCATAACAAGAAGATAGAGAAAAAGAAGAAGCTTATCGACTACGGCGTCGGTACAGACTATAAAGGCGGACGCGCGCACATTTTCAGGACTTATGCAGATCCCAAATACAGATCAGCAGGTACCAGAAGGTAAGAAAAGTTGCTTTTGCATAATATTGCGAAACAAAACGCCAGATAATATGTCTTACCTTATACACACACCATTTACATACCTGCCAACTTTTGAAATCAGAAAAACCTAGTAGCCAGGGTCCAAATGATTATTAGCCTTCAGACAGGTTAAAATGTTGCTAAAACCATCACTTTTCTATCAGTCACAGTGACTTTTCAAAACAAAAATATTACAGCAAAAATCATATGGGTTGATTGACATGTTTATTCTGTAAGATAACTTCAATAGTTTGAAATTATTTTGACAGTTAATGCCAGTTATCCTGTCAACCTTTCACAAGACTTAAATTTGTTAATTGAAAGTATAAACAGTATAAACACTTTTTACAGTAAACAAATGGTAAAACAGTACTAAACAATTCCATTAAAAAAAAATTGGTGTCATTATTAACTTTCTGTCCAAGCTTGTATAATCTACTGCCTTGTTCAATTGTAAAAAATATTCTGTGCCTAAAATTCACATTTCTATCACAATTATCATACTGTAAACATGGTAAGCTAACTTCATTAAAATGAATAGTCCCGTCAATAGCATGGAATTACAATTCAAATGTAGTTTTTTTGTAAGCCTTTCAAAAGAATTCAAAATATGAAAAATTAATGAAAATTAATTTAAGCCATCAGACACAGCCAGTGCGATTGGAAGTCCATGCTCAATTATTGCCTCCGTAAATAAAACTTCGGCACTTATCACATCCAAAGAATCTGTTTGGGCGACGAAAAACGTTGAAAGTTTTCCACTTGTATCGCTAGCAACGGCATTAGACTTGTGTTTTTTTGTCCCAACGTGGTCTTTTACATCGCTAATTCCTCCGTGTCCGATCGAAAAATCTTGTCTGCACAAGGTGCAATTCGCGTAGTTTTCACCTTTTTTGGAACGGATAATTATTCCCGGATAGGCTTTTGAATATTCTTCACGGAATGACTGCAGTTTTCTTTTCGGTTTAAGACTCGTTTGCGATTTTTCTCCGGCTGATTCCATGATCGTTCGCTCGTTTGGAAACAATGGCAACTGGTGCCTCGTGCTTGGCAGCGGTGCTATAAATAGCCTCGCGCGTGGCATTCGGAATGGCTCGATAGGAAGTTACGGGAAGCAGTGTCGATTGTCGTTGTTATTACGCGATTTCGTGAATAAAACTTAAAAAAAAAAAAGTGTTTTAATTAATGAAAAACCGTATTTTTTATCACTGCAACCGTAACCCGGAATAGGTTGATGAAAACCGTACTAATTACGGGAAAACCGGAGTAGTTGGCAGGTATGCATTTAGCAATCACGAATATTTCAGTTGTTTTTATCCTTCTTTGTGGGGACATTGTTGATTGTCATGTCATGTTCGGATGTACATTGTGGACGCCGTCTTCGCTCCACAGTAAGTCTTTGCTGTCGTCCAGCATTCTGTTTTTGTTTACTTTGTAGCCAGTTCAGTTTTAGTTTCGTTCTGCATAGCCTTCCCTAATCTTCAATAACTTTCCTTAGGGGCACTCACCTTTTGTTTATTTTTGGTTCAAGCATTAAACTCCTTTTTACCTGCACGCTGCCTCCCGCTGTTTCCGACATCTACAAAGCAATTAGCTACCGGCTGCCACCTACTGATATGGAAGAGTATTACACGGTTACTCTGCCGAGCTCTAGACAGCACAGACACTCAACAACAACACATCATTTGCAGACTATAATTACTGGTGTGCAAAAAATATTTTTAACCCAAATAGGTGAAATTAGATCATCTCCCACGGCACACCAGACTGGCCTCACACTGTGTATGGAGATACATAATTAGCTGCGTTTGTCATCAGCATGAAAATGGCGATCAAATACGTTTTCATGAAAATCGTCTGATATTAATCAGTAAATTCCTAATATACAATATGTGCACTTTTAAAAATTCAAGATGTATATTGAGCCAAAAGGCATGAAGTCATCCATTTTCTACCGCTTATTCCCTTTGGGGTCGCGGGGGGCGCTGGAGCCTATCTCAGCTACAATCGGGCGGAAGGCGGGGTACACCCTGGACAAGTCGCCACCTCATCGCAGGGCCAACACAGATAGACAGACAACATTCACACTCACATCCACACACTAGGGCCAATTTAGTGTAGCCAATCACCTTATCCCCAGGTGCATGTCTTTAGCATGAAGTCAAACAAGTCTAAAATGGAATAAAAAGTGTGTTTGGAAACTCACAGCATGTTTTTTTCAGAGGGTGTCCGAGGCCTAGTATGGGTTTAGGCAGCACGGGTGGTGGCTTGCGTGCAGGCCCCTCCCCTTTCGGTGGGATGGCGTGCACTTCGGTGGCCATCGTATCCTGACATAAACAAATCAGTGCGTCTTCAAGTCAACAAGAAGTTAATAAGACGGCAAACCTGTCGGACGACAAACGGGACGACGTCTTTGAAGAGTCCCTGGTGAGGGTGTGTCCCCTAAAGATCAATAAATAAGAAAGTGTCTTCAAGGAGACAAAGTACTCATTGAGAAGAGCCTTCGCACCTGAATGAGCATGTCCAACTCCGAACGCAAAGTCATAACCTCCAGCGTCACCATGGACACTTTTTCCTGATCCGGTTCGGTGACTTCTTCGGGGAAACTGAGTCCGTCCAGCTGCATGTTGGTGTAGCCGTAAAGGAAGAGGACTCGCCGGCCGCCCTACGGAATTTTAAAAAAATATTAAAAAACGCTTTCAAGACGCCGTGTTGGCAGGGGAGTGAAGATGTCACTCACCTGCATAGCGTCCACTGTCGTTTTGAAAACCGGGTTGTTGTGCTTGACGCTGCGCCAGTACTTGGGCCTGGCCGAGCTCGTCAGGTTGCAGCCGTACTTCTCCAGGATGCTCAGAGCTTTCACCAGTCTGCCCAACGACTCCAAGACCTGACGTACAAATGAAGGAGTTGGAGACTTCAAAATTGCCCATTTGTGTGAATACCGTATTTTCCGGACTATAAGGTGCACTTAAAATCCTTTCTTTTTCTCAAAACTCGACAATGCGCCTTATAACCCGGTGCGCCTAATGTACGGAAAACTGTTGGTTGTGCTTACCGACCTTGAAGCTATTTTATTTGGTACATGGTGTAATGTTAAGTGTGACCAGTCGATAGCAGTCACACATAAGAGATACGTGTAGATTGCAATATGACTCAAGTAAACACCAAAATTGTAAATGTTCCATTGAAAATATAGAACATTACACACAGCCCTCAAAAATCTGTCAAAATGTTTTAGTAGGACTTTGGTCATCTATGAAGTCGCACCGCTTGATGGATTGTACTGTACTTCAACATAGGAGTATTATTATGGTGTGTGTATAAGGTAAGACATATTATCTGGCGTTTTGTTTCACAATATTATGCAAAAGCAACTTTTCTTACCTTCTGGTACCTGCTGATGTGTATTTGGGATCTGTATAAGTCCTGAAAATGTGCGCAAGTCCGCCTTTGTAGTCGATAAGCTTCTTCTTTTTCTCTATCTTCTTGTTATGGGACATTCATCCTCCGCTGTTGCCATTTCTAATATAAAGTACCATATTTTTCGGACTATAAGTCGCAGTTTTTTTCATAGTTTGGCCGGGGGTGCGACTTATACTCAGGAGCGACTTATGTGTGAAATTATTAACACACTAGCGTAAAATATCAAATAATATTATTTATCTCATTCACGTAAGAGACTACACGTATAAGATTTCATGGGATTTAGCGATTAGAAGTGACAGATTGTTTGGTAAACGTATAGCATGTTCTATATGTTATAGTTATTTGAATGACTCTTACCATAATATGTTCCGTTAACATACCAGTTGGTTATTTATGCCTCATATAACGTACACTTATTCAGCCTGTTGTTCACTATTCTTGATTTATTTTAAATTGCCTTTCAAATGTCTATTCTTGGTGTTGGCTTTTATCAAATACATTTCCCCAAAAAATGCGACTTATACTCCAGTGCGACTTATATATGTACCGTATTTTCCGCACTATTAGCCGCACCTAAAAACCACAAATTTACTCAAAAGCTGACAGTGCGGCTTTTAACCCGGTGCGCTTTATATATGGATTAATATTAAGATTCATTTTCATAAAGTTTCGGTCTCGCAACTACGGTAAACAGCCGCCATCTTTTTTCCCCGTAGAAGAGGAAGTGCTTCTTCTTCTACGCAAGCAACCGCCAAGGTAAGCACCCGCCCCCATAGAACAGGAAGCGCTTCTTCTTCTACTGTAAGCAACCACCCGCCCGCGTAGAAGAAGAAAAAGCGCGCGGATATTACGTTTCATTTCCTTTGTGTGTTTACATCTGTAAAGACCACAAAATGGCTCCTACTAAGCGACAGGGATCCGGTTCATGAAAAGACGCAATCTCTCCATTCGCACACGGACTACTATTTCACAGCAACTGCCTAAAGACCTTCAAGAAAAGCTGGCTACTTTCCGTGCATATTGTAAAAACAAGATAGCTGAAAAAAAGATCCGGCCAGAGAACATTATCAACATGGACGAGGTTCCACTGACTTTTGATATTCCTGTGAACCGCACTGTGGATACAACGGGAGCACGTACGGTGAATATTCGCACCACAGGGAATGAGAAGTCATCCTTCACTGTGGTTCTAGCTTGCCATGCTAATGGCCAGAAACTTCCACCCATGGAGATATTCAAAATGAAGACCTTGCCAAAAGAGACTTTTCCAGCCGGCGTCATCATAAAAGCTAACTCGAAGGGATGGCTGGATGAAGAAAAGATGAGCGAGTGGTTAAGGTAAGTTTACGCGAAGAGGCCGGGTGGCTTTTTTCACGCAGCTCCGTCCATGTTGATATACGACTCCATGCGCGCCCACATCACGCTGGTTTTTAATATATTATTAAAGTTTGACTGACCTATCTGACTGTTTTTTTGACATTCCTTTAGCGCAGTTAGATGCGGCTTATAACACGGGGCGGCTTATAGGTGGACAAAGTTTTGAAATATGCCGTTCATTGAAGGCGCGGCTTATAACCCAGGGCGGCTTATGGTGCGGAAAATACGGTATATCTGCCATGAAAGCACTAAAACATACCGGTGTAGTGAGTTTACATTATTCACCCAAGGAACTTTAGTTATTAGAGAGTTCCGGTCGGACGTTTTTTTCACGGGACACATTTTCGGCCTTGTTGTTGTTTCCGGATGAGGAGATGCTGCTCCGTTATTGATTGAAGTAAAGTCTGAATGTCATTAAAACAGTTAGCTCCATCTTTTGACACTTCTTCCACTCCCGTCCTTGCACGCTACACCGCTACAACAAAGATGACGGGGAGAAGACGCTGTCGAAGGTGAGCCACGTAAATAATTGCAACTCAACGCCAAGAAAACGGAAATGCTGATTATAGGTCCTGCTAGACGGCGACATTTATTTAGTAATACCACCTTAACATTTGACAACCAAACAATTACACAAGGCGACTCGGTAAAGAATCTACGTATTATCTTCCACCCAACTCTCCCACATTAAGAGTGTTACTAAAACGGCCTTCTTTCATCTCCGTAATATCGCTAAAATTAGTTCCATTTTGTCCACTAGCGACGCTGAGATCATTATTCATGCGTTCGTTACGTCTCGATTACTGTAACGTATTATTTTCGGGTCTCCCTATGTCTAGCATTAAAAGATTACAGTTGGTACGAAATGCAGCTGCTAGACTTTTGACAAGAACAAGAAAGTTTGATCATATTACGTCTATACTGTATATACCTTTATACATATATATATACGGTATATATATATACACCTATACTGGCTCACCTGCACTGGCTTCCTGTGCACTTAAGATGTGACTTTAAGGTTTTACTACTTACGTATAAAATACTACACGGTCTAGCTCGAGCCTATTTTGCAGATTGTATTGTACCACATGTCCCGGTAAGAAATCTGCGTTCAAAGAACTCCGGCTTATTAGTGATTCCCAGAGCCCAAAAAAAGTCTGCGGGCTATAGAGCGTTTTCTATTGGGGCTCCAGTACTATGGAATGCCCTCCCGGTAACAATTAGAGATGCTACCTCAGTAGAAGCATTTAAGTCCCATCTTAAAACATCATACACAAATACAAATAGACGGAGTAGACATAGAAAGGGTAAAATAAACTAGATTTTTGGGAGTGTTAATAGATGATCAAATGAACTGGAAATCTCATATACAAAACATACAACATAAGGTGGCAAAAAACATTTCAATAATGAATAAAGCAAAATATGTCCTGGGCCAAAAATCACTTCATATTCTCTACTGCTCGCTAGTGTTACCATATCTGAGTTATTGTGCAGAAATATGGGGAAATAACTACAAATGTGCGCTACATTCGCTAACCGTGTTACAAAAAAGATCAGTTAGAATAATACATAATGTTGGATATAGAGAACACACAAACCCTTTATTTATCAAGTCAGAAATATTAAAGTTATGTGATTTGGTAAAATTGCAAACAGCTAAAATGATGTACAAAGCAAACTATAACCTGCTACCAAAGAATGTACAACAATTCTTCTCAACTAAAGAGGAGAAATATAACCTTAGAGGAAAAAATAATTTAAAACATTTATATGCACGTACAACACTTAGAACTTTTAGCATATCAGTATGTGGAATTAAATTATGGAATGGATTAAGTAAAGAAGTTAAAAATTGTACTGATATGATCCAGTTTAAGAGGTTGTTCAAAATAATAGTGCTTACAGAGTACAAAGAAGAAGAATTATGAGAAATACTTTCAACCTTATTGAAAATAAGATATTCTTCATCTCAGTATGTTAATAATGACTGAATTAATTAATTAATTACATATTACAAAACTGTTGTATACTAATTCATAGATGTTATTTTATTATATAAAAAGGTCAGTAAATGATTCTATATATTTGTAAACGCTTTGAAGTGGGAAAGGGGTAGGATTAAATAAGCTTTGCTTCTTCCTACTCCTTTTCGGGCATGATGTAAAATGAAATGATATGAAATTGTGTGATGTATTATGATGTAAGTGTGTTCATGTTCGAAATAAACTAAAGAAAGAAAGAAAAAGAAAGAAAACTCATTTGTATACTCTAGCCTTTAAATAGAGCCCCCTTTTTAGACCAGTTGATCTGCCGTTTATTTTCCTTTCTCCTCTGCCCCCCCTCTCCTTTGTGGAGGTGGGGGGACACACAGGTCCGGTGGCCATGGATGGCTGTCCAGAGTCGGGACCCGGGGTGGACCGCTCGCCTGTGCATCGGTTGGGAACATCTCTGCGCTGCTGACCCATCTCCGCTCGAGATGATCTCCTGTTGGCCCCACTATGGACTGGACTCTTACTATTATGTTGGGTCCACTATGGACTGGACTCTCACTATTATGTTAGATCTACTATGGACTGGACTTTCACAATATTATGTCAGACCCACTCGACGTCCATTGCACCGGTCGCCCTAAGGGGGGTCCTCTCCAAGGTTTCTCATTGTCCTAATGGGTTGAGTTTTTCCTTGCCCTTATGTGGGCTCTGTACCGCGGATGTCGTTGTGGCTTGTGCAGCCCTTTGAGACACTTGTGATTTAGGGCTATATAAATAAACATTGATTGATTGATTGATGACTAGACCCGCTCATCGGCAGGGCACCTTATAATCCGGTGCGCCCTATGGTCCGGAAAATGCGGTAAACTGCCAGGACCACGATTCAAATGTTTACCTCGGCTTTGTTGCTACCGGCCACGTTTTCCTTCAGCATGGTCTCCGCCTTGATGTGATGGTACTTCTGGGACAGAGGCAGGCAGAAGGCAGCCAGCTTCTGGATCTCAGCCCGGACATCCTGGACCTGGCCTGAGGTGAGGAGAGCCTGGCCCCTCCTCTTGACCTCCTCCATCTGGGGGCCAAGTATAGGCTGTTGCCACTGCAAATCATCAGACAGATCATAAAGCAAGTGTTATTGCTGTGTACAGTACAGTGGTGTTTCAGCTATGAACTGGGTGTCAGCAACAAGATCTTCATAAGCTTTGGACTGTCTTTGAACGCATCTTAGGTTTCACTTTTCAAGCAGGGGAAGTCCAACAACACAACATTCAGCAGAATGTAACAACTATAAAAACCTTTCAGTGATATCATTCTTTACCTTGTCGCCGTCAGGGTTTAGAAATTAAAACTAATAGCCCGAGTGTACTTTTTTTTAAATCTGACGACAAACTTTGAAGTTAGTAAGTGCGACAAGAAGCGTCAAATACAATATTCACACCCTAATGTGCATGACTTTAAATTGAATCTTCCAAGATAAATTGCTAATCTAAAATACGATAGCATTTAACGACTATTTAATGTTGTTTTTCCTGACCTGGATTTGATGCGGCGGATGTGCGTGAAGGCAACAAGAACACGGAAGTCGGGCTTTTTACTATACTTCCGGTTTGGCTCATTTATTTTCAGAGTAAAAGCATTGACCAAAAAGGGAACGCGACTCCTAGTCAAGAAAATACGCGTTAAACGCCTGGAATCGGTATTATTATTAATATTATTATAATTATTATAATAAGTTAGCAATAAAAAAATGTATTGAACAGAAAATTCCGTCTGTGAGAAGGTGGAACTTAAAGGAAATGGTGTCAGCGAAGAAGGCAGTTATAGAAGGAGGTGCGTCATCAAGGACAGCAAGTCGAAAGTAAAATTGAATAAGGAAATAAGTCCACAGAAAGACGTCGTGCTTCTCGCTGTTGACGTTTCGTTCGGGTTTGTTTTAATATCAATACTAATTTAAAAAAAAAAACCTCGCTCGGTGGTGAAGATGCCGCAAGCCTCCGCGCTGAAAATAAGCCGCGAAAGTGCCGCTCAGGTAAGTTTGACTTACTTAAAAACGAACAAAACAATAGACTTGCTCGCAGTAAGTTTAAAAATAAATAGTCGTAAGTGGTCAAATGAGTAACTAGTTGTAGTTAGCAATTATCGGTGTAATAGAGATCTATTGAAAGAAAACGAAAGTGAAGATTAAAATGAGTCAGCGTTTTTTTTTTTTTTTAACTTATTTTTCTGACACTTGCAGGTGGAAAAATACCGCCAGGCCTTGTATAATGAGGTTTGTTTTTACGATGAGTCAAATGTCATTTTAAATGTGCATACAAAATATGACTTGACTTGCAACATTCCTTCTGGTTCAGGCACACAATCTCTTCTCCAGCCACATTCCCTCCAAGATCCTGCAGCTGGACGCTCTGCTGGGGGTAAACAACACATGCATCTTGATAGTAGGCTTCTTCACACTTTGGTTGGGCTGAAAAATACATAGAAATAATCACATGTGATATGAACAATAAACAAAGAGACCACATGAACGACTACAATTATGTTCACTGTAATATGTTCAATAGTCATATATTTATATTCCAGATACGATAAATGTCCAAAGTAGCTATGAAAAGGTTAAAAAAAATAGGTTGGATGAATCCAAAGAAGGATAGTAAAGTGTTTAAAATCTTGCTCTGACGGTTTAGCGTTACTTGAAAAAGTACACAAAACACAATAAAAAGGCAAAAACTATGAAAAAGTTGTGACTCAGGTATTTGGCTGCAAAATTGGCTAAAAAATGTTAGCGCATTACAATGTTAGCATGCTATCAGTTAGCATGTGTCAAGTACCAAGTTATACGAGTCGGAGGCGTTCGGGTGCAAAATTGGTTAAAAAAAAGTTACAATGCTAATGTTAGCATGCTATCGGTTAGCGTGTGTCAGGTGCCAAGTCATATGGCTCTGAGGCGTTCGGCTGTAAAATTGGCTAAATAGTTAGCATTTCTTTAATTGCTAATATTAGCATGCTAACAGTAAACATTTGTCAAGTACCAAGGTATAAAAGGCTGAGGCGTTTGGCTGCAAAATTGGCTAAAAAATGTTATCGCGTTAGAATGTTAGCATGCTATCAGTTAGCATGTGTCAAGTACCAAGTTATACGAGTCGGAGGCGTTCGGCTGCAAAATTGGTTAAAAAAAAGTTACAATGCTAATGTTAGCATGCTATCGGTTAGCATGTGTCAGGTGCCAAGTCATATGGCTCTGAGGCGTTCGGCTGTAAAATTGGCTAAATAGTTAGCATTTCTTTAATTGCTAATATTAGCATGCTAACAGTAAACATTTGTCAAGTAAGTAGTGTCAAAGCGCTTTGAGTACCTTGAAGGTAGAAAAGCGCTATACAAGTACAACCCATTTATCATTTATTTATTTACCAAGGTATAAAAGGCTGAGGCGTTTGGCTGCAAAATTGGCTAAAAAATGTTATCGCGTTAGAATGTTAGCATGCTATCAGTTAGCATGTGTCAAGTACCAAGTTATACGAGTCGGAGGCGTTCGGGTGCAAAATTGGTTAAAAAAAAGTTACAATGCTAATGTTAGCATGCTATCGGTTAGCATGTGTCAGGTGCCAAGTCATATGGCTCTGAGGCGTTCGGCTGTAAAGTTGGCTAAATAGTTAGCATTTCTTTAATTGCTAATATAAGCATGCGAACAGTAAAGTTAAAGTATAACTTTAAATAGTTATCATATGCTTAAATGCTAATATAAGCATGCTAACAGTAAAAATTTGTCAAGTACCAAGGTATAAAAGTCTAAAGCGTTTGGCTGCAAAATTGGCTAAAAAATGTAGCATACTTTTGAATCGGCTGCAAAATTGGCTAAATAGTTAGCATTTCTTTAATTGCTAATATTAGCATGCTAACAGTAAACATTTGTCAAGTACCAAGGTATAAAAGGCTGAGGCGTTTAGCTGCAAAATTGGCTAAAAAGGTTAGCATACGCTTGAATGCTAACTTTAGTATGCTAACAGTACCAACTTATATAAGTCTGAGGCGTTTTGCTGCAAAATTGGCTTTAAAAAAAGTTAACATAGGCTTGAATGCTAGCTTAAGCATGCCAACAGTTAACATGTGTCAAGTAACAAGTTATAAAAGTCTGAGGCGTTGAGCTGCAAAATTGGTTAAAAAAGTTAGAACGCTAATGGTAGCATGCTATCAGTTAGCATGTGTCAGATACCAAGTCATATGCCGCTGAGGCGTTCTGCTGCAAACTTGGCTAAATAGTTAGCATGTGGTTAAATGCTAATATAAGCATGCGAACAGTAAAGTTAAAGTATAACTTTAAATAGTTATCATATGCTTAAATGCTAATATAAGCATGCTAACAGTAAAAATTTGTCAAGTACCAAGGTATAAAAGTCTGAAGCGTTTGGCTGCAAAATTGGCTGAAAAGTTTAGCATACGCTTGAATCGGCTGCAAAATTGGCTAAATAGTTAGCATGCTAATATTAGCAATTAAAGAAATGCTAACAGTAAACATTTGTCAAGTACCAAGGTATAAAAGGCTGAGGCGTTTAGCTGCAAAATTGGCTGAAAAGGTTAGCATACGCTTGAATGCTAACTTTAGTATGCTAACAGTACCAACTTATAAAAATCTGAGGCGTTGGGCTGCAAAATTGGCTAAAAAAAAGTTAACATAGGCTTGAATGCTAGCTTAAGCATGCTAACAGTTAACATGTGTCAAGTACCAAGTTATAAAAGTCTGGGGCGTTGGGCTGCAAAATTGGTTAAAAAAAGTTAGAACGCTAATGGTAGCATATTATCAGTTAGCATGTGTCAGGTACTAAGTCATATGACTCTGAGGTGTTCGGCTGCAAAATTGGCTAAATAGTTAGTATATGCTTAAATGCTAATAGTAAAAGTTTGTCAAGTACCAAAGTATAAAAGTCTGAAGCGTTTGGCTGCAAAATTGGCTAAAAATGTAGCATACTTTTGAATCGGCTGCAAAATTGGCTAAATAGTTAGCATTTCTTTAAATGCTAGTATTAGCATGCTAACAGTAAACATTTGTCAAGTACCAAGGTATAAAAGGCTGAGGCGTTTGGCTGCAAAATTGGCTAAAAAGGTTAGCATACGCTTGAATGCTAACTTTAGTATGCTGACAGTACCAACTTATAAAAATCTGAGGCGTTGGGCTGCAAAATTGGCTAAAAAAAAAATTAACATAGGCTTGAATGCTAGCTTAAGCATGCTAACAGTTAACATGTGTCAAGTACCAAGTTATAAAAGTCTGGGGCGTTGGGCTGCAAAATTGGTTAAAAAAAGTTAGAACGCTAATGGTAGCATACTATCAGTTAGCATGTGTCAGGTACTAAGTCATATGACTCTGAGGCGTTCGGCTGCAAAATTGGCTAAATAGTTAGCATATGGTTAATTGCTAATATAAGCATGCTAACAGCAAAGTTAAAGTTAAAGTATAGCTTTAAATAGTTACCATATACTTAAATGCTAATATAAGCATGCTAACAGTAAAAGTTTGTCAAGTACCAAGGTATAAAAGTCTGAAGCGTTTGGCTGCAAAATTGGCTAAAAAGTTTAGCATACGCTTGAATCGGCTGCAAAATTGGATAATAGTTAGCATTTCTTTAATTGCTAATATTAGCATGCTAACAGTAAACATTTGTCAAGTACCAAGGTATAAAAGGCCGAGGCGTTTGGCTGCAAAATTGGCTAAAAAGGTTAGCATACGCTTGAATGCTAACTTTAGTATGCTGACAGTATCAACTTATAAAAGTCTGAGGCGTTGGGCTGCAAAATTGGTTAAAAAAAGTTAGAACGCTAATGGTAGCATACTATCAGTTAGCATGTGTCAGGTACTAAGTCATATGACTCTGAGGTGTTCGGCTGCAAAATTGGCTAAATAGTTAGTATATGCTTAAATGCTAATAGTAAAAGTTTGTCAAGTACTAAAGTATAAAAGTCTGAAGCGCTTGGCTGCAAAATTGGCTAAAAAGGTTAGCATATACTTGAATTGGCTGCAAAATTGGCTAAATAGTTAGTATTTCTTTAAATGCTAATATTAGCATGCTAACAGTAAACATTTGTCAAGTACCAAGGTATAAAAGGCTGAGGCGTTTGGCAACAAAATTGGCTAAAAAGGTTAGCATACGCTTGAATGCTAACTTTAGTATGCTAACAGTACCAACTTATAAAAGTCTAAGGCGTTTTGCTGCAAAATTGGCTTAAAAAAAAGTTAACATAGGCTTGAATGCTAGCTTAAGCATGCCAACAGTTAACATGTGTCAAGTACCAAGTTATAAAAGTCTGGGCCGTTGGGCTGCAAAATTGGTTAAAAAAACTTTAGAACGCTAATGGTAGCATGCTATCAGTTAGCATGTGTCAGGTACTAAGTCATATGACTGAGGTGTTCGGCTGCAAAATTGGCTAAATAGTTAGTATATGTTTAAATGCTAATAGTAAAAGTTTGTCAAGTACCAAAGTATAAAAGTCTGAAGCGCTTGGCTGCAAAATTGGCTAAAAAGGTTAGCATACGCGTGAATACTAACTTTAGTATGCTAACAGTACCAAGTTATAAAAGTCTAAGGCGTTTGGCTGCAAAATTGGCCAAAAAAAAAGTTAACATAGGCTTGAATGCTAGCAAGTTCTAAAAGTCTGAGGCATTGGGCTGCAAAATTGGTTAAAAAAGTTAGAACGCTAATGGTAGCATGCTATCAGTTAGCATGTGTCAGGTGCCAAGTCATATGGCTCTGAAGCGTTTGGCTGCAAAATTGGCTAAATAGTTAGCATATGGTTAAATGCTAATATAAGCATGCTAACAGTAAAAGTTTGTCAAATACCAAGGTATAAAAGTGAAGCGTTTGGCTGTAAAATTGGCTAAAAAGGTTAGCATACGCTTGAATGCTAACAGGTAACGTGTTGAGTATCAAGTTATAAAAGTCTGAGGCGTTGGGCTGCAAAATTGGTTAAAAAAGTGAACATGTTAAGGTTAGTAATGCTGGCTGAGGCTGAGCCAATCAGTGGCCACGATACTGAACAGCTCAGGCTGATTGTCTTGGTCTCGTGTCGTGACCAATACTACTGTAGTATTGATATTTATGCTCCATTTAGCCATTTTTGGGCTTGAAAATGCTTAATTTATGTCAGAATTACATAGAATGTTTTGTTACTGCTAACACAAAGCTAAAATGTGGACGTTGTTCTGATACACTTACATTATATTGGTTTTAGTATCTTTAAATGTTTCAAAGAGGCTTCGGACCAGTAAATAGAGCAGAATATCAAATAATGTATAAAATACCAGTGTGAAGGTAGTCCAGACCAGAGTACCAAAGCACAAGTGTGAAGTGGAGCTAGATAAACAATGTAAACACAGAAACATTAAAACAAGATGTCTTGTTAGGATAAAGCCCTCAGTGTTACAGACATGTCGGCCCTGAAGGCGCCACTGGACATCCCCATACCCGACCCTCCGACCCCCGAGGATGAGGTGACCTCTTGCTTGCTTGCAATGACAATAAAAGAGTGTTTGTGACGGTGTGACCTTGTTCTGGCAGGACATGGATACGGACCAAGCCGAGGAGAAGAAGAAGAAAAGTAAAGTATTTCTTGTTTGATACTTCTCTGCTGTACGGTTGAAGTTCAGGACTTGGGACCTGGTATATCCACCACGGTGACGCAGACGTTTAACCCCTTGTTGGGTCGCCCAAAAATATCTGTTTCTCAGCCGTATGGGCCGCAGTGGTACTCTGTTGTAATTCACGTTTCCACCACTTGTGGCAGTAATGACAATATCAAACAGAAGAAGTCTGGAGCTAAAGTCACAGGGTGTTTTTTTAAGCGCAAAAATTATGACTAAAGTGGTGAAGCTGTATTTTCATTTGCACTTACATTTTTGTTTAGTCTACATGATAAAATTCTAGCCTTGTTTTTTAATGAATACCGTATTTTTCGGACTATAAGTCACAGTTTGGCCGGGGGTGCGACTTATACTCAGGAGCGACTTATGTGTGAAATGATTAACACATTAGCGTAAAATATCAAATAATATTATTTAGTTCATTCACGTAAGAGACTAGACGTATAAGATTTCATGGGATTTAGCGATTAGGAGTGACAGATTGTTTGGTAAACGTATAGCATGTTCTATATGTTATAGTTATTTGAATGACTCTTACCGTAATATGTTACGTTAACATACCAGGTATTAGGGATGTCCCGATCCAGGTTTTTGCACTTCCGATCCGATACCGATATTGTTTTTGCATTTCCGATCCGATACCGATACTGACCGATACCGATACTGACCGATACTGGCCTATCCGAGCATGTATTAAAGTTTAAAGTTATTTAGCCTACTTAGTTGTCAGAATCATGTTGAAAAGGGTTTTAGTACTCTTGATAACAACTAGCCAGCTGAATTAGGGGAGTTTGAATAATACACAATGGTTGGTAACAAGAAACTGACCTGTTTATTCAAGGATAAACACAAAATAGACAAAATTATACATGACAAACAGAAATGGCATCATTGAAACAAGGGCTGGGCGATATGGCCTTTTTTTAATATTGCGATATTTTAAGGCCATATTGCGATACACAATATATATCTCGATATTTTGCCTTAGCCTTGAATGAACACTTGATGCATATAATCACAGCAGTATGATGATTCTGTGTGTTTTGATTGATTGATTGAGACTTTTATTAGTAGGTTGCACAGTGAAGTACATATTCCGTACAATTGACCACTAAATGGTAACACCCCAATAAGTTTTTCAACTTGGGGTCCACTTAAATTGATTCATGATACAGATATATACTATCATCATAATACAGTCATCACACAAGATAATCACATTGAATTATTTACATTATTTATAATCCAGGGTGTGGAGGGGGGCGCCGGATGTAAGTGTCAAAAAGACAGCCAAAATAGTTTGATATGAGAATAAATCTAAAGTTAAAATATAGGGTAGAAAAGCACCCATTTGCAGGAAATGTAGTCTTGATTTTCAACATTTTCTTTCAAGGCTTGCATGTCTACATTAAAACATTCTTCTTCATACTGCATTAATATATGCTACTTTTAAACTTTCATGCAGAGAAGGAAATCACAACTAAAAAAATCACTAATTTTTTCATACGGTGTTGATGTGGAAATGTTTGCCTCGGCATTTTGATGGTGTGGACGTGTGGCACCGAATGGAGATAAGCGTCTCGACAGACGTTATATTTGAACAATGATGACGAAAACGGTTTTCTCTGTCGTGTCCGTGTGTCGAAAATTGTTATGCGCTTATTTTTTTATTTGATTTTGTGCGTGGCATAGATTTGCTATGCGCAGAGGACGCTTAAACAGTGCGCAATTGCACAGGCGCGCACCTTAGAGGGAGCGTTGCTCGCACGGCTGCGCTAGCATCACAGCTAACGTTAGCCATGCTGCTACCTCTCTGCTCGGGGAGGACGTATACGTATGTGACGTATGACGTGACAGTATGTGACGTATGACGTGACAGTATGTGACATGTGTAAGAAGGTGCGCTTGCTGTCTGTGAGAGGGAGACACAGAAAAGAGCCTGTCGTGTAATGCCAGCAGCTAAAAGCAACTGCGTGAGAATCCACAGACCTGTGGATGTGTTGAAGGTGTGCTGGAAAATGCGGAACGGAAATTACAGAGCAGCAGAAAAGTGGAATGTATTATTTAAATCGGTGTGTTGCCGATAAGCAATTTTTGGCAAATATCGGCAGCCGATCCGATCCAAATATCGGATCGGGACATCCCTACCAGGCACGTTCTCAGTTGGTTATCTATGCCTCATATAACGTACACTTATTCAGCCTGTTGTTCACTATTCTTTATTTATTTTAAATTGCCTTTCAAATGTCTATTCTTTGTGTTGGCTTTTATCAAATACATTTCCCCAAAAAATGCGACTTATACTCCAGTGCGACTTATATATGTTTTTTCCCTTCTTTATTATGCATTTTCGGTTGGTGCGACTTATACTCCGGAGCGACTTATAGTCCAAAAAATACGGTACTTGGAAAGCCAAATGTTTAAAAATGATAACTGGTGAGGTTGTGTGGAAAAAACTAAGAAAAGGGGCAAAATAAACCGTTTTAAGGGAAATCCCAATGGCTGCTTTTCTCCCCCAGAGCCCAAATGTGGCTTCATCAAGACCAACGAGAAGATCGTGGCGCTCGTGGAGAGGCTGAAACCCGAGATCGTGAGCCTGCGGGAGACCATCATCGCTGTGAGTTGCGTTGACGGCAAACCAGCCAGTTTAGAACATCTCTGGTTAAAAACTCAACTTTTTTGGGCTGCAGGTCACATGTTGGATTCAGCACCTCATCCCGCAAATAGAAGACGGAAACGACTTTGGCGTGGCCATTCAGGTACGAATGTAAACAAAGATTGGAGCAAGCAAGCTACAAAATATCTAACACAGTGGTTCTTAACCTGGGTTCGATCGAACCCTAGGGGTTCGGCGGAGGTCAAGACACACCCGACTCATCGTGTAAATAAAAACCTCTCCCTATCAGCGTATTATGGATACACCCATACAGTATTTTCTCATTTTCCATATGCGTGGACCTACTCAGTGGCCTAGTGGTTAGAGTGTCCACCCTGAGATGGGTAGGTTGTGAGTTCAAACCCCGGCCGAGTCATACCAAAGACTATGAAAATGGGAGCCATTACCTCCCTGCTTGGCACTCAGCATCAAGGGTTGGAATTGGGGGTTAAATCACCAAAAATTTCTGGGTGCGGCACCGCGCGTGATCAAGGGTGATGGGTCAAATGCAGAGGAAAACATTTCACCACACCTAGTGTGTGTGTGTGTGTGTGTGTGTGACAATCATTGGTACTTTAACTTAGATGTGCACACTGTGGCCACACAAGCAGCACACCTGTCCCAAACCTGACTAAATACCAAGTTAATGACCCCAAAAGGGACAAGCGGTAGAAAATGGATGGATGTTTTATTATTATAATCAAATGACAGCAGTCATTTCCATGGGATTATTTTCTAAAATCAGTGTTTCGGCCCACTTACAATGACAATGACAACAAATTAAAGCTGCAAGCAGCGATGGACGGGACCGACTTTCTGACGCACATAAAATCAAAACCAGAGCAGTAATTAAAACTCTTTGGTCAACTTTTAATCAGAAGG
>NC_084554.2:48770000-48865000 GCF_033978685.3 Nerophis lumbriciformis
ACATCTCTGTTCGGTGCCAAACCAACAAAATGCCGAAGCAACCATTTCCACATCAAAACCGTATGAAAAAAATAGTCAACAACAGAAGGAGATAACGTCCGCAGGAACCTACCACATAGCGAAGGACATACGCTATTTGATTTCCTATTATGCAGCTCATTTTTATTTGACACTTATTGAAATATCTTGTGTGACATCATGCACAAAAGTGCAATTTATTTGTTTTTTTAACTATTGTAGTTGCGTTCTGTACAAAAAATGCACTTTAATGTAGTGTTGTTTTGATATGTCATCTTAGTGACATCATGCACAAAAGTGCACTAATAGCTTGTTTTAAAATGTCACTTTCTGTTTTGGAAACGACATGAATGTTTGTGCCACTGCTTAATAACTCTTTAATAAATACACTTTTGCTAAATTGACTTAATTGTGGTTTCCCTCTTTGCATGAAAGTTTAAAAGTAGCATATATTAATGCAGTATGAACAAGAATGTTTTAATGTAGACACATAGAATCATCATACTGCTGTGATTATATGCATCAATCATACATTATATTATTTATCATTATTATTGTCTATTGTGAGCAAACTGTGGTGCTGAATTTCCCCCAGGGATCAATAAAGTACTTTCTATTCTGTTCTATTCTATTCTATCAAGTGTTCATTCAAGGCTAAGGCAAAATATGGAGATATATATGGTGTATCGTGACATGGCTTAAAAATATCGAGATATTAATAAAAGGCCATATCGTCCAGCCATACCTCAAATAGTGAAGCAGAGTTCCCCATAAGAATCAATGTAAACATGAATAACTGGTTCCAGCCTCGACAAAAGTCCTTATTTCAGGAAAAAAACTGCACACTTTGAAGACACTAAGATATCCGTATATACAGTACAGTACAAAAGTTTGGACACACCTAATTCAATGCGTCTTTTTTGCTCATCATGTTAACCATAACAGTTTTAAAGCGATCCTGAACAGGGCAACAAAAAACATGCAATTAAGTACCGTATTTTTCGGACTATAAGACGCAGTTTTTTTCATAGTTTGGCCGGGGGTGCGACTTATACTCTGGAGCGACTTATGTGTGAAATGATTAACACATTAGCGTAAAATATCAAATAATATTATTTATCTCATTCACGTAAGAGACTAGACGTATAAGATTTCATGGGATTTAGCGATTAGGAGTGACAGATTGTTTGGTAAACGTATAGCATGTTCTATATGTTATAGTTATTGGAATGACTCTTACCATAATATGTTACGTTAACATACCAGTTGCTTATTTATGCCTCATATAACGTACACTTATTCAGCCTGTTGTTCACTATTCTTTATTTATTTTAAATTGCCTTTCAAATGTCTATTCTTGCTGTTGGCTTTTATCAAATAAATTTCCCCAAAAAATGCGACTTATACTCCGGTGCGACTTATATATTTTTTTCCTTCTTTGTTATGCATTTTTGGCCGGTGCGACTTATATATACTCTGGCGCGACTAATACTCCAAAAAATATGTTAATTCAATGCGTCTTTTTTGCTCATTATGTTAACCATATCAGTTTTAAAGCAATCCTGAACAGGGCGACAAAAAACATGCAATTAAGTAATGAAAATAATAGCTTTACTTGTTTTTATCCATACGGTCTGTGCGTGAAAGAGGGGCTCCATATCGAGTCTGGTGATGGAAAGGGGTTGTAGTTTTACTTTATTCCTGTGAGAATCCTGCGTGTGACTAAAACATTAAGGACTGGGACTATGCAGGGCGAGCTTTAGTGTGCTCAAACCACCACCAGGTAGCATCTGTGCGCAGATAATATTGTATCATCTCTTTCAGACTTATCAGGTCGATAGAGCATTCTTTACTCACGCTTTAAGTGGGGTGTGAGGTGTAAAAGAACCCAGACCCACTGTATCTACTAGGGGTGCAACGGTACGTGTATTTGTATCGAACCGTTTCGGTACGGGGGTTTCGGTTCGGTGCAGAAGTGTACCGAACAAGTTTCCACACGGACATATTAAGTAGTGTACTGCACATTGTGTAAACAATACTCAAACTAGGGATGTCCCGATCCAGGTTTTTGCACTTCCGATCCGATACCGATATTGTTTTTGCATTTCCGATCCGATACCGATACTGACCGATACCGATACTGACCGATACTGGCCTATCCGAGCATGTATTAAAGTTTAAAGTTATTTAGCCTCCTTAGTTGTCAGAATCATGTTGAAAAGGGTTTTTAGTACTCTTGATAACAACTAGCCAGCTGAATTAGGGGAGTTTGAATAATACACAATGGTTGGTAACAAGAAACTGACCTGTTTATTCAAGGATAAACACAAAATAGACAAAATTATACATGACAAACAGAAATGGCATCATTGAACTAGGGCTGGGCAATATGGCCTTTTTTTAATATTGTGATATTTTAAGGCCATATTGCGATACACAATATATATATCGATATTTTGCCTTAGCCTTGAATGAACACTTGATGCATATAATCACAGCAGTATGATGATTCTATGTGTTTTGATTGATTGATTGAGACTTTTATTAGTAGGTTGCACAGTGAAGTACATATTCCTTACAATTGACCACTAAATGGTAACACCCAAATAAGTTTTTCAACTTGTTTAAGTCGGGGTCCACTTAAATTGATTCATGATACAGATATATACTATCATCATAATACAGTCATCACACAAGATAATCACATTGAATTATTTACATTATTTATAATCCAGGGTGTGGAGGGGGGCGCCTGATGTAAGTGTCAAAAAGACAGCAAAAAGAGTTTGATATGAGAATAAATCTAAAGTTAAAATATAGGGTAGAAATGCACCCATTTGCAGGAAATGTAGTCTTGATTTTCAACATTTTCTTTCAAGGCTTGCATGTCTACATTAAAACATTCTTCTTCATACTGCATTAATATATGCTACTTTTAAACTTTCATGCAGAGAAGGAAATCACAACTAAAAAAATCACTAATTTTTTCATACGGTGTTGATGTGGAAATTTTTGCCTCGGCATTTTGTGTGGCACCGAATGGAGATAAGCGTCTCGACAGACGTCATAATATTTGAACAATGATGACGGAAACTGTTTTCTCTGTCGTGTCCGTGTGTCAAAAATTGTTATGCGCTTATTTTTTTATTTGATTTTGTGCGTGGCATACATTTGCTATGCGCAGAGGACGCTTAAACAGTGCACAATTGCACAGGCGCGCACCTTAGGGGGAGCGTTGCTCGCACGGCTGCTCTAGCATCACAGCTAACGTTAGCCATGCTGCTACCTCTCTGCTCGGGGAGGACGTATACGTATGTGACGTATGACGTGACAGTATGTGACGTATGACGTGACAGTTCGTGACGTATGACGTGACAGTATGTGACGTGTGTAAGAAGGTGCACTTGCTGTCTGTGAGAGGGAGACACAGGAAAGAGTGAGAAGAGCCTGTCGTGTAATGACAGCAGCTAAAAGCAACTGCGTGAGAATTCACAGACCTGTGGATGTGTTGAAGGTGTGCTGGAAAATGCGGAACGGAAATTACGGAGCAGCAGAAAAGTGGAATTTATTATTTAAATCGGTGCGTTGGAAAACACGGACCGGAGTTTTTTTTTTTTTTTAAACTGGATCTGGATCGGCATTTTCCCATGCCTTGCCGATACGCAATTTTTGGCAAATATCGGATCGGGACATCCCTAACTCAAACTGCCGGACATTTGAGGCATTTAAGAAACTCCGCCCTGACAGCTCTGCAAAAGAGGACATGTCCGGTGAAAAGAGGACGTATGGTCAGTCTATCCTAGCCCGTTAGCTGCTAGCATGCTAGCAAAAGAGGACATGTCCGGTGAAACCAATCGCTGCTAGCACCGGGCTAGGATAGACTGACCATACGTCCTCTTTTCACCGGACATGTCCTCTTTTGCGGAGCTGTCAGGGCGGAGTTTCTTAAATGCCTCAAATGTCCGGCATTTTGAGTTAGGGTTGTGTGTATTTTCAATGTACGTTCAGGGTTAAGAAGGGGTTAAAAACAAAACAAATTGTGCGCGCAGCAGCATTAGTGAGGGAGGGGCAGAGACAGAGAGAGAGAGAGAGTTATGATAAACGCGCATGCGTCGCCAGGCTCTGCTTTTTATCCATAGATTTATCACATTTAATTTTTTATTATCTATAGCAGGGGTGTCAAAAGTGTGCCCCGGAGGCCATTTGTGGCCCACAACTAATGCATACCTGCCAACTTTTGAAATCAGAAAAACCTAGTAGCCAGGGTCCAGGGGCCGCAGGCCCCGGTAGGTCCAGGACAAAGTCCTGGTGGGGGTTTCACTTCGCCCCCGACGCAAAATGATTATTAGCATTCAGACAGGTTAAAATGTTGCTAAAACCATCACTTTTCTATCAGTCACAGTGACTTTTCAAAACAAAAATATTACAGCAAAAATCATATGGGTTGATTGACATGTTTATTCTGTAAGCTAACTTCAATAGTTTGAAATTATTTTGTTTTGAACATGTTATCGTTATCACAAATAAAAAGATATACTGTACACAGAAATAATTTTTGATTTGATTTATTGTTTATGTAATAAAAGATTTACTTAAAATTGTATGTTTTGTGAGTTTTTTTTATGCTACGAACTGTACTTACCGGCGATGTAAACCGAAGGAGACATTTCCGTAATGAAAGCTGCAACACCCTTTTTAGATCCCATCATCACTGCAGCATTATCGGCAGCAAAGCAAAGCAAATTCTGCCAAGGAATTTCGTTTGAGTCTATTTCTTCCGCGAGTATTTTGTAAATGTTTTCGCCTGTGGAAGCCGTATTGCATTCCCTCAAAGACAGAAGTACTGACAATACTTTTCCAATGTCGTCATCGAAATATCGAACACAAATGGGGTACAGTTTTACATCGTCATAATCGGTGCTGCCGTCAGTCGACATGCTAAATGGTTCCGTCTTCATGACATCGGCGATACTTTTTGAGGATTCTGTTCCAAGACACTGAATAATGTTTGATGTTTTGGTTCGACCACATCCGTATTTTTTGGCGATTTTCGAGTCGGGAAACATTTTCCGAAATAACTGTCCCATGTGATCAGCCAGTGCGATTGGAAGTCCATGCTCAATTATTGCCTCCGTAAATAAAACTTCGGCATTTATCACATCCAAAGAATCTGTTTGGGCGACGAAAAACGTTGAAAGTTTTCCACTTGTATCGCTAGCAACGGCATTAGACTTGTGTTTTTTTGTCCCGACGTGGTCTTTTACATCGCTAATTCCTCCGTGTCCGATCGAAAATTCTTGTCTGCACAAGGTGCAATTCACGTAGTTTTCACCCTTTTTGGAACGGATAATTATTCCCGGATAGGCTTTTGAATATTCTTCACGGAACGACTGCAGTTTTCTTTTCGGTTTAAGACTCGTTTGCGATTTTTCTCCGGCTGATTCCATGATCGTTCGCTCGTTTGGAAACAATGGCCTCGTGCTTGGCAGCGGTGCAATAAATAGCCTCGCGCATGGCATTCGGAATGGCTCGATAGGAAGTTACGGGAAGCAGTGTCGATTGTCATTGTTGTTACGCGATTTCGTGAATAAAACTTAAAAAAATTTTTTTTTTTTAACTAATGAAAAAACTTATTTTTTATCACTGCAACCGTAACCCGGAATAGGTTGAAGAAAACCGTACTAATTACGGGAAAACCGGAGTAGTTGGCAGGTATGTAAACGCGCATGCGTCGCCAGGCTCTGCTTTTTATCCATAGATTTATCACATTTAATTTTTTATTATCTATAGCAGGGGTGTCAAAAGTGTGCCCCGGAGGCCATTTGCGGCCCACAACTAATGTTTTAAAGGCCCACGGCACATTCTAAAAATACTATTAAAATAAACAAAAACATAACAAAAGTGAAATAAAAAAGCTTAAATGTAATTTAGAAAAAGTTGCAATGTTGACTAATAAAACAAAGCTGTTTTTTCTTCTTTCAATCTGTCATTGCTCAACACGTAATATTGAATAAAAATCAATGTTTTTATGAATTATTGACCTATCCAAGGTTCCCATTACTTCACATGAAATATTCCACTAAGAAAAATATTTTTGGTGCAGGATTTTGCAAATTTGGTAAATAAATAACCAAAAAAATGTATATTTTGCTGTTTTCTTACTGTACCGAAAATGAACCGAATCGTGACCTCTAAACCGAGGTATGTGCCGAACCGACATTTTTGTGTACCGTTACACCCCTACTATCTACACATTACTCAAATGATTATATTATGGGAAAATGCCTGGCAGATGCAAAAAGGATACTGACAAAGTCATCGAAGCCCAGCAGAGTGCCGACGATTTCTTTGTCCGTTTTCATGACGATGTGGATTCGAGAACCAATGCATTTGTCTACCAGCTCTGAAAAAGAAAGTAAATGATCAACTATTATTACATAGAACACTGATTACACCACAATACATTTTTAAGGAGACACTTTTACTTAACATAATGATGTGTTGACGTTTGTTAACTGTTTTAACAACAAGGTTGTTATGTTATTGTTTTAAATAACACATCGTTGGATGACTTGTAGAACTGTCTTTTAATCACGATCACATATTACAAACGCTACTTCAACACTCGTGCGTACAAGGTGTGTACCTCTCTAAAGAGTCCTACCTGACACATAGTATACATTGGTTCCTAGTCATTTGTAGACTCGTACTACCACCATGTGGTCAAACACTATCATTACAAAGGTGAGGTACAATAACTTTACTCAGTGTGAAAATTGAGGTGTCTGAAATTAGATTTCTTGGGGTCATCCTAGATGAGAAGTTGACATGGAAAGCTCCTTTATTGCATGTGAAAAATAAGGTATCTAAAAGTGCATTCATTTTGAAGAAGGTTAAATACAGTTTCCTGTATAATACAATCAATGAGAATGTTATATTGCTCAATTATTCTACCTTATTTCAATTATTGTGCAGAAATATGGGGAACTACATATCACAGCAACATCATGCATTTATTTCTTTCACAGAAAAGAGCAATTTGTGTTATTTTTAAAGTAGAATATAGAGACCACACAAATCCACTCTTCATTAGGTCAAGATTATTACAACTAAAAGACATTGTAGAATTGCATACTCTATTAGTGATGTTCAAAGCTAGAAATAAAGTTATTCCGAAGGACTTACAAAAGTTATTCGTGTTCACGTCTGAAGATGAGAATCACAGAAGGCCGTATGACTTTTAAACATCCAACAGCACGAACAAATTTGAAACAAATGTGCTTGTCTGTTGCTGGTGTGAAAGCATGGAATTCTCTAAAGAAAGACTTGATAAGTTGCAAGAATATTTTTGAATTGAAAAATAGTTACAAAAAGAGACAACTGGCATTATATCAAACTGATTTTTGATTGGGCGTGTCATCGTGAAAATGCTTAAACGAAAATTAAAAAGTATGTTGGAGTTCGGGTGTTGGTGGAGGGAACAGTGATGAAGTCATCTAAAATAATTGGTGTTAAAAAAGGGGCCAGATAAATACAAGAATATTATTCTTCCATCTGCTCCTTTCTGTACATGGAAATGTATGAGAAACAAAAAAAACAATGAAAGTGTGAACTGTACGTGGCTTGTAAATATGCATTTTAATGAAAGGAATAAAAAGAAATGACGATGATGATGATAACTTCACTCAGTTCACGGAATTCTCTAAAGAACGACTTAAAAAGTTGCAAGAATATTTTTGAATTGAAAAAGAGTTACAGAAAGAGACAACTGGCATTATATCAAACTGATTTTTGATTTTGATTGGACGTGTCATTGTGAAAATGCTTAAACAAAAATGAAAAAGTAAGTTGGAGTTCGGTTGTTGGTGGAGGGAACAGTGATAAAGTCATCTAAAATAATTGGTGTTAAAAAAGGGAGCAGATAAATATAATAATATTATTCTTCAATCTGCTCCTTTCTGATCATGGAAATGTATAAGAAACAAACAAACAAACAATGAAAGTGTGAACTGTACGTGGCCTGTATATATGCATTTTCATGAAAGGAATAAAAAGAAATGACGATGATGATAACTTTACTCAGTTCATGGAATTCTCTAAAGAAAGACTTGAAAAGTTGCAAAAATATTTTTGAATTGAAAAAGTTACAAAAAGAGACAACTGGCATTATATCAAGCTGATTTTTGATTTTGATTGGACGTGTCATTGTGAAAATGCTCAAACGAAAATTAAAAAGTATGTTGGTGGAGGGAACAGTGATAAAGTCATCTAATATAATTAGTGTTAAAAAAGGGGGCAGATAAATATAAGAATATTATTCTTCCATCTGCTCCTTTCTGATTAGAGATGTCCGATAATATCGGCCCGGCGATATCATCGGCCGATAAATGGAAATTATTGGTATCGTTTTTTTATTATCGGTATTTTTTTAAATTTTTATTAAATCAACATAAAAAAACACAAGATACACTTACAATTAGTGCACCAACCCAAAAAACCTCCCTCCCCCATTTACACTCATTCACACAAAAGGGTTGTTTCTTTCTGTTATTAATATTGTGGTTCCTACATTATATATCAATATATATCAATACAGTCTGCAAGGGATACAGTCCGTAAGCACACATGATTGTGCGTGCTGCTGGTCCACTAATAGTACTAACCTTTAACAGTTAATTTTACTCATTTTCATTCATTACTAGTTTCTATGTAACTGTTTTTATATTGTTTTACTTTCTTTTTTTATTTAAGAAATGTTTTTAATTTATTTATCTTATTTTATTTCATTATTGTTTTTTTTAAAAAGGACCTTATCTTCACCATACCTGGTTGTCCAAATTAGGCATAATAATGTATTAATTCCACGACTGTATATATCAGTATCGGATGATATCGGTATCGGTAATTAAGAGTTGGACAATATCGGAATATCGGATATCGGCAAAAAGCCATTATCGGACATCCCTATTTCTGATCATGGAAATGTATGAGAAACCAAAAAACAATGAAAGTGTGAACTGTACGTGGCTAGTAAATATGCATTTTCATGAAAGGAATAAAAAGAAATAACTTTACTCAGTTCATGGAATTCTCTAAAGAAAGACTTCAAAAGTTGCAAGAATATTTTTGAATTTAAAAAAAGTTACAAAAAGAGACAACTGGCATTATATCAAGCTGATTTTTGATTTTGATTGGACGTGTCATTGTGAAAATGCTTAAATGAAAATTAAAAAGTATGTTGGTGGAGGGAACAGTGATAAAGTCATCGAATATAATTGGTGTTAAAAAAGGGTGCAGATAAATACAATAATATTCTTCCATCTGCTCCTTTCTGATCATGGAAATGAATGAGAAACAACAACAAAAACAATGAAAGTGTGAACTGTATACGTGGCTTATTTTCATGAAAGGAATAAAAAGAAATGATAACTTTACTCAGTTCATAGAATTGTTCAGTTCTATAATGCAAATGTAATGGTGGCAAAAATAATGAGAATGTTGTGTTAAAGACATAGGAAACATATATTTCTGCTCTAATTAAGACAATTGTGATACTATTGTTTTTTTTTTTTAATTTAAATGTTTTTATTTTTTATAAATGTCTAATGATAATGTCAATGAGGGATTTTTAATCACTGCTATGTTGAAATTGTTATTAATATTGATTAGTGATGGGTCCAGCAACACCGATGCGTCGAGCTCATAGAGCAAAACCCTGTGTCGTTGCGCGTACCGCTTTTAGAAAGTCACGTGACCGACCATGAGCTGTTTCGGTCACGTGACCGATACGCGAACTGTGTCGATATTTATTTATTTATTTATATATATATTATCTGTGCCCTGTGAGCGAGTCTTTTCTACAGCCGGAGAAATATGTCCAAAATTTAATACGTTGGAAAAACGGTTTTTAAAAAATAAAATAAAAATGTGTAAAAAATAAAAAAATCCCAGTCCACAAGCATCCTCATTCACAACATGTTCTCTTAGATTTCCATGTTATGATACATGTTCACATTATTTATTGACTGTATCTAAAAAAGATAAAAATATATTTTTATTTAAATGAAGATATAACATAAACCTAAATGAAATACAATGACTTGGTTTATATGATTGTATATACTAGGTCAGGGGTCGGCAACCCGCGGCTCTAGAGCCGCATGTGGCTCTTTAGCGCCGCCCGAGTGGCTCTCTGGAGCTTTTTCAAAAACGTATGAAAAATGGAAAAAGATGAGGGGAAAAAAATATGTTTTTTGTTTTAATATGGTTTCTGTAGGAGGACAAACATGACACAAACCTCCCTAATTGTTATAAAGCACATTGTTTATATTAAACCTGCTTCACTGACTCAAGTATTTGGCGAGCGCCGTTTTGTCCAACTAATTTTGGCGGTCCTTGAACTCACCGTGGTTTGTTTACATGTATAACTTTCTCCGACTTTCGAGGACGTGTTTTATGCCACTTCTTTTTCTGTCTCATTTTGTCCACCAAACTTTTAACGTTGTGCATGAATGCACAAAGGTGAGTTTTGTTGATGTTATTGACTTGTGTGGAGTGCTAATCAGACATATTTGGTCACTGCAAGACTGCAAGCTAATCGATGCTAACATGCTATTTAGGCTAGCTATGTACATATTGCATCATTATGCCTAATTTGTAGCTATATTTGAGGTCATTTAGTTTCCTTTAAGTCATCTCAATTCAATGTATATCTCATGACACACTATATGGCTTTTAATTTGTTGCGGCTCCAGACAGATTTGTTTTTGTATTTTTGGTCCAATATGGCTCTTTCAACATTTTGGGTTGCCGACCCCTGTACTAGGTCATAAAATCAGTGTCAGATGAGTCGGTCCATAGGTTGCCTGTAGGGATTTGTAATGTCCAGCAGATGTCAGTATTTAGTGACACAGTATCAATACAGTTTTGCAATGTGTCGAAACGCTTCATGACGCCTCATCAACCCATCACTAATGATATTGTTGTTGATAATATTCAGAGGTGGGTAGTAACGCGCTACATTTACTCCGTTACATCTACTTGAGTAACTTTTTGGATAAACTGTACTTCTAAGAGTAGTTTTAATGCAACATACTTTTACTTTTACTTGAGTATATTTATAGAGAAGAAACGCTACTTTTACTCCACTACTTTTATCTACATTCAGCTTGCTACTCGCTACTAATTTTTATCGATCTGTTAATGCACGCTTTGTTTGTTTTGGTCTGTCAGACAGACCTTCATAGTGCCTGCGTTTCAACAAATACAGTCACTGGTGACGTTCACTCCGTTCCACCAATCAGATGCAGTCATTGGTGACGTTGGACCAATCAAACAGAGCCAGGCGGTCACATGACCTGACTTAAACAAGTTGAAAAACTTACTCGGGTGTTACCATTTAGTGGTCAATTGTACGGAATATATACTGTACTGTGCAATCTACTAATACAAGTTTCAATCAATCCATCAAAAGTGTGAAGGAAAAAAAGACCCTTTTTTATTTCAACCGTACATCCCGTCAAAAGCCTAAAGACTGACTGCACAGTTCCTGTCTTCACAATAAAAGTGCCGCTCCATCGCGCCTGCGCTTTCAAAATAAGAGTCTCCGAAAGCCAGCGCAAACAAGCTAGCAAGCTACAGAGTTTGCCGCCAATGTATTTCTTGTAAAGTGTATAAAAACGAATATGGAAGCTGGACAAATAAGATGCCAAAAACCAACCACTTTCATGTGGTATTAGACAGAAAGGAGGAACTTTTTTTCTCCTCCATTTGAAAACGTGGACGTTATCAGCACTAATGTCTGATTACAATCAATGCAAGTCATCAGAATCAGGTAGTACACCAACTTATATTCTTGTCTTCATGAAAGAAAGGAATCTGTATGTGTTAAACATGCATGTATATTCATTAAAACACCTTAACATGTAAACAAAAACGGCAAAATAAATAAATATAAATTATATACTGTATATATCAATGTATATATATATATGATATGTGTGTGTATGTTACTCATCAGTTACTCAGTACTTGAGTAGTTTTTTCACAACATACTTAATACTTTTACTCAAGTAAATATTTGGGTGACTACTCCTTACTTTTACTTGAGTAATAAATCTCTAAAGTAACAGTACTCTTACTTGAGTACAATTTCTGGCTACTCTACCCACCTCTGATAATATTCATTTTTGTCTGACTGCTTTTGGATTGTTTTGTGTCATGTTTGTGTCTCCTCTCAATTGCTCTGTTTATTGCTATTCTGAATTTTGCTGGGTCGGGTTTGGTTTTGGAATTGCATTATTATGGCATTGTTGTGGATTGATTGAAACTTTTATTAGTAGATTGCACAGTACATATTCCGAACAATTGACCACTAAATGGTAACACCCCAATAAGTTTTTCAACTTGTTTAAATCGGGGTCCACGTAAATCAATTCATGGTAAAACTGCATTGTTTTGTTGGATTGATTAAAAAAGACAAGAAAAAAAATACATAAAAGACAATTGTGTCTTAAGATGTGTGGTTTATATTTAGTTTACTTACAACAATTAGCGGTAAATGTCAGCTATTGTTGTCCATTGTCATTTAAAAAAATGTGAAAATAGATTTTTCGCCGCGTGTGGGTTGCATTAGCTAAATAGCAAGAAAAACATAATTAAATAAATTATCCTCGGCTCGCCGCGTCGAAGGCCTTTGGAACGCATGTAGTAGTAGTTATAAGGCTGAACATATGACTCAAACATGAGAATAAAAAGTACAAACCCAGCGGGAGCAACTGTGAAGGATTCGTCGTTTGCGTGGCCGCCATGTTGGATGTGACTGCCAGACACGAGCAGTCAACTCAAGAAGGACGGATGTTAAGGCAAAAGCAATCGATTTTCTGACTATCACATCTTTACGTGTTGAATATAGTGCCGATATCACGCTATGCTTGTTTACAGTAGTAAAATAATTGTACAATTTATACAAAATAGTTTTTCCCGATGTGTTTCACGTGACTCGGCAGTTTTTTATTTTTTTTTATTTTGTAGATTTTTATTTATGAATTGCAACATTTACAAACAATTGAGAAATAATAATTATGAAAATAATTACAAAAACAGAATAATTACAAAAAAATGTTTTTAATTTTTTTTTATTTTTTGAAGAAGAAGAATTTTATTTTGAAATATAAAAAAAAATAAGCTGTAAAAAAAAAAATATTTCAGTGTCAAAAAACAATAACTACATCCAAAACACCGTTTAATTTGTATTCTATCCGACAAAAAAATAAAATAACTAGTCAGAAAAAACAAAAACAATAAATATTGACCTTCGGTTCTCGTGTCAGAAATCCGTTTTTGGTCAGATTTCCGACACGAGAACCGGAAGTCAACAATTAGTAGGCCAGAAAAAAAATTTGTGTGTGTTTTTTTTAAACCTTTATGTATACATTTCAACATTTACAAACAATTGAGAAATAATAATAATCAAAATAAGTACAAAAACAGAATAATTACAAAAACCTTTTTTTAATTGTATTTTTTTTTTTTTTTTGAGAAAGAAGAATTTTATTTTGAAAAATAAAAAAATTAAGCTGAAAATAAAAAATATTTCAGTGTCAAAAAACAATAAGTACATCCAAAACACCGTTTAATTTGTATTCTATTCGGCTGAAAATAAAAAATATTTCAGTGTCAAAAAACAATAAGTACATCCAAAACACTGTTTAATTTGTATTCTATCCGACAAAAAAATAAAATAACTAGTCAGCAAAAACAAAAACAATAAATATTGACCTCCGGTTCTCGAGTCAGAAAATCCGTTTTTGGTCAGATTTCCGACACGAGAACCGGAAGTCAACCATTAATAGGCCAGAAGTTTTGTGTGTGTGTTTTTTTTAAACCTCTATTTATAAATTTCAACATTTACAAACAATTGAGAAATAATAATAATCAAAATAAGTACAAAAACAGAATAATTACAAAAACCTTTTTTAATTGTATTTTTTTTTTTTTTTTGAAGAAGAATTTTATTTTGAAATATAAAAAAATTAAGCTGAAAATAAAAAATATTTCAGTGTCGAAAAACAATAAGTACATCCAAAACACCGTTTAATTTGTATTCTATTCGACAAAAAAAAAAAAATAACTAGTCAGCAAAAACAAAAACAATAAATATTGACCTCCGGTTCTCGTGTCAGAAATTCGTTTTTGGTCAGATTTCCGCCACGAGAACCGGAAGTCAACAATTAGTAGGCCAGTAGTTTTTTGTGTTTTTTTTTTTAAACCTCTATTTATAAATTTCAACATTTACAAACAATTGAGAAATAATAATAATCAAAATAAGTACAAAAACAGAATAATTACAAATTATTTTTTTTAATTGTAATTATTATTATTATTTTTTTTTTAAGAATTTTATTTTGAAATATAAAAAAATTAAGCTGAAAATAAAAAAATATTTCAGTGTCAAAAAACAATAAGTACATCCAAAACACCGTTTAATTTGTATTCTATTCGACAAAAAAATAAAATAACTAGTCAGCAAAAACCAAAACAATAAATAATGATCCT
The DNA here is from genome assembly GCF_033978685.3 of Nerophis lumbriciformis. Lineage (NCBI taxonomy): Eukaryota > Metazoa > Chordata > Actinopteri > Syngnathiformes > Syngnathidae > Nerophis > Nerophis lumbriciformis. Next base: position 48,784,575 of record NC_084554.2, read on the forward strand.
CCGGTTCTCGTGTCAGAAATCCGTTTTTGGTCAGATTTCCGACACGAGAACCGGAAGTCAACAATTAGTAGGCCAGTAGTTTTTGTGTGTGTGTGTTTTTTTTTAACCTCTATTTATAAATGTCAACATTTACAAACAATTTAGAAATAATAATAATCAAAATAAGTACAAAAACAGAATAATTACAAAAACCTTTTTTAATTGTAATTTTTTTTTTTTGAATAATTTTATTTTGAAATATAAAAAAATTAAGCTGAAAATAAAAAATATTTCAGTGTCAAAAAACAATAAGTACATCCAAAACACCGTTTAATTTGTATTCTATTCGACAAAAAAATAAAATAACTAGTCAGCAAAAACAAAAACAATAAATATTGACCTCCGGTTCTCGTGTCAGAAATCTGTTTTTGGTCAGATTTCCGACACGAGAACCGGAAGTCAACAATTAGTAGGCCACATTTTTTTTTTTAAACCTTTATTTATAAATTTCAACATTTACAAACAATTGAGAAATAATAATAATCAAAATAAGTACAAAAACAGAATAATTACAACAAATTTTTTTTTAATTATGATTTTTTTTGTTGAATAAGAAGAAGAATTTTATTTTGAAATATTAACAAAAATAAGGTGAACATTTTTTTATTTCAGTGTCAAAAAACAATAAGTACATCCAAAACACCGTTTAATTTGTATTCTATTCGACAAAAAAATAAAATAACTAGTCAGCAAAAACAAAAACAATAAATATTGACCTCCGGTTCTCGTGTCAGAAATTCGTTTTTGGTCAGATTTCCGCCACGAGAACCGGAAGTCAACAATTAGTAGGCCAGTAGTTTTTTTGTGAGTGTTTTTTTTAAAAGCTCTATTTATAAATTTCAACATTTACAAACAATTGAGAAATAATAATAATCAAAATAAGTACAAAAACAGAATAATTACAAAAAACTTTTTTTAATTGTAATTATTATTTTTTTTTTTTTTTGAAGAAGAATTTTATTTTGAAATATAAAAAAATTAAGCTGAAAATAAAAAATATTTCAGTGTCAAAAAACAATAAGTACATCCAAAACACATTTTTATTTGTATTCTATTCGACAACAAAATAAAATAACTATTCAGCAAAAACAAAAACAATAAATATTGACCTCTGGTTCTCGTGTCAGAAATTCGTTTTTGGTCAGATTTCCGCCACGAGAACCGGAAGTCAACAAATAGTAGGCCAGTAGTTTTTTTTGTGTGTGTGTTTTTTTTAGACCTGTATTTATAAATTTCAACATTTACAAACAATTGAGAAATAATAATAATCAAAATAAGTACAAAAACAGAATAATTACAAAAACCTTTTTTAATTGTATTTTTTTTTTGAAGAAGAAGAATTTTATTTTGAAATATAAAAAAATTAAACTGAAAATAAAAAATATTTCAGTGTCAAAAAACAATAAGTACATCCAAAACACCGTTTAATTTGTATTCTATCCGACAAAAAAATAAAATAACTAGTCAGCAAAAACAAAAACAATAAATATTGACCTCCGGTTCTCGTGTCAGAAATCCGTTTTTGGTCAGATTTCCGACACGAGAACCGGAAGTCAACAATTAGTAGGCCAGTAGTTTTTTTTTGTGTGTGTTTTTTTTTAAACCTCTGTTTATAAATTTCAACATTTACAAACAATTGAGAAATAATAATAATCAAAATAAGTACAAAAACAGAATAATTACAAAAACCTTTTTTTTAATTGTAATTATTATTTATTTTTTTTGAAGAAGAATTTTATTTTGAAATATAAAAAAATTAAGCTGAAAATAAAAAATATTTCAGTGTCAAAAAACAATAAGTACATCCAAAACACATTTTAATTTGTATTCTATTCGACAACAAAATAAAATAACTATTCAGCAAAAACAAAAACAATAAATATTGACCTCCGGTTCATTTGTCAGTAATCCTTTTTTGGTCAGATTTCCGACACGAGAACCGGAAGTCAACAAGTAGTAGGCCCAGTAGTTTTTTTTGTGTTTTTTTTAAAAAACTTTTATTTATAAATTTTAACATTTACAAACAATTGAGAAATAATAATCAAAATAAGTACAAAAACTGAATAATTACAAAAACCTTTTTTAATTGTGTTTTTTTTTTAAGAAGAATTTTATTTTGAAATATAAAAAAATTAAGCTGAAAATAAAAAAGATTTCAGTGTCAAAAAACAATAACTACATCCAAAATACCGTTTGATTTGTATTCTATTCGACAAAAAAATAAAATAACTAGTCAGCAAAAACAAAAACAATAAATATTGACCTCCGGTTCTCTTGTCAGAAATCCGTTTTTGGTCAGATTTCCGACACGAGAACCGGAAGTCAACAAATAGTAGGCCCAGTAGTTTTTTTGTGTTTTTTTAAAAAAACCTTTATTTATAAATTTTAACATTTACAAACAATTGAGAAATAATAATAATCAAAATAAGTACAAAAACAAAATAATTACAAAAACATTTTTCAATTGTATTTTTTTTTGAAGAAGAATAATTTTATATTGAAATATAAAAAAATTAAGCTGAAAATAAAAAAGATTTCAGTGTCAAAAAACAATAACTACATCCAAAATACCGTTTGATTTGTATTCTATTCGACAAAAAAATAAAATAACTAGTCAGCAAAAACAAAAACAATAAATATTGACCTCCGGTTCTCTTGTCAGAAATCCGTTTTTGGTCAGATTTCCGACACGAGAACCGGAAGTCAACAAATAGTAGGCCCAGTAGTTTTTTTGTGTTTTTTAAAAAAAACCTTTATTTATAAATTTTAACATTTACAAACAATTGAGAAATAATAATAATCAAAATAAGTACAAAAACAAAATAATTACAAAAACATTTTTCAATTGTATTTTTTTTTTAAGAAGAATTTTATTTTGAAATATAAAAAAATTAAGCTGAAAAAAATATATATTTCAGTGTCAAAAAACAATGACTACATCCGAAATACCGTTTAATTTGTATTCTATTCGACAAAAAATAAAATAACTAGTCAGTAAAAACAAAAACAATAAATATTGACCTCCGGTTCTCTTGTCAGCAATCCGTTTTTGGTCAGATTTCCGCCACGAGAACCGGAAGTCAACAAATAGTAGGCCCAGTAGTTTTTTTTAAACCTTTATTTATAAATTTTAACATTTACAAACAGTTGAGAAATAATAATTAAAGTAAGTACAAAACAGTACAAAACAGTGCCAGGGTGACTCGGCAGTTTTTTGTGGTCAACTATGACGTACGACGTATATTATTCAGCTCCAGAGAGTGTACGGTTGGCTCAAGACGGTTCAACGCTCGGCTGACAAACTGAAGATAACGCAGCACAGCTACCAGACGCAACAACAACAACAAAAACAATGACTTGTCTAAACAATTGATGGATTATTTATTGTTATTGAGATCAGACACGAGCGATTGAATCGTCTTAATGAGTTATTTTAATTCCAAACAGTCGTGTGGGCCGGAAAGCGGAAGTGCGCGGCGGTGACTTCTCTCACTTCCTCTCGCAGTCTGGAGTAGTCTCGACCCGGCTGTCAAGCGCGAGCGATCTGGCGGAACCAAACGGCGGCTCGTCGCTGTGTTTACACCCGGGCGCCGAACTCCCACAACACCGCAGGGTCGCGAGAACCTCCCCGGGGGTGGGGATGAGCGGGGACATGGACGAGCAACGCGGGCCGGTGCTGCACATCGTGGTGGTCGGCTTCCACCATAAGAAAGGCTGCCAGGTGCGGTAACCCTCCTGCTTGTTAGCAACATGCTAACTACTTGCTGTTGTTTATATAGAAGCGATGATGATGATGATGCATCAGCTGCTCTGCGCTTACGTAAGACGTCCTTCCAGCTGAACAGCAACATTTATCTTCAGTCTTTCCTGTTTGGACGCACTGGAGCGTCACAATATGATGAATTAATGTCATCACTTTTGTGTTGCTTCATGCACCGTTTCCTCAGAATTACTAGGGTAAAAGGGGGCGGAGCCTCCGAATATAATGTGACACTAATAATGTTCATAACTGGTAATATTGTGTTAAGTTACCCCCTCTACTTCGTCAAAATCTTCCCAAACTTGTCCCAATCGTTTATTCTACATATTATTTTTGCCGTTAAGGATTTTTTAAGTGTTTTTAAATTTTCAAAAAATCTTTATAATATTCAACATTTACATACAACCAAAGAAGTAATAATAATCCACAAAGGGGGCGGAGCCTCCGAATATAATGTGACACTAATAATGTTCATAACTGGTAATATTGTGTTAAGTTGCCCCCTCTACCTCGTCAAAATCTTCCCAAACTTGTCCCAATCGTTTATTCTACATACTATTTTTGTTGTCACAGATTTTTTAAGTGTTTTTAAATTTTCAAAAAATCTTTATAATATTCAACATTTACATACAATCAAAGAAGTAGTAATAATCCACAAAGGGGGCGGAGCCTCCGAATATAATGTGACACTGATAATGTTCATAACTGGTAATATTGTGTTAAGTTGCCCCCTCTACCTCGTCAAAATCTTCCCAAACTTGTCCCAATCGTTTATTCTACATACTATTTTTGTCGTTACGGATTTTTTTAAGTGTTTTTAAATTATCAAAAAATCTTTATAATATTCAACATTTACATACAATCAAAGTAATAATAATAATAATCCACAAAGGGGGCGGAGCCTCCGAATATAATGTGACACTAATAATGTTCATAACTGGTAATATTGTGTTAAGTTGCCCCCTCTACCTCGTCAAAATCTTCCCAAACTTGTCCCAATCGTTTATTCTACATACTATTTTTGTCGTTACGGATTTTTTTAAGTGTTTTTAAATTTTCAAAAAATCTTTATAATATTCAACATTTACATACAATCAAAGAAGTAGTAATAATCCACAAAGGGGGCGGAGCCTCCGAATATAATGTGACACTAATAATGTTCATAATTGGTAATATTGTGTTAAGTTACCCCCTCTACCTCGTCAAAATCTTCCCAAACTTGTCCCAATCGTTTATTCTACATACCATTTTTGCTGTTACGGATTTTAAGTATTTTTAATTTATTTATCTATTAAATTTTTTTCAAAATCTTTATAACATTCAACATTTACATACAATAAAATAAATAATAATCAAAACAAGTACAGAAACAGTACAAAACAGCGCCAGGGTGTTGTCCTGTTGGAACACCCAACTGCGCCCAAGACCCAACCTCCGGGCTGATGATTTTAGCTTGTCCTGAAGAATTTGGAGGTAATCCTCCTTTTTCATTGTCCCAAATAAAGCACCAGTTCCATTGGCAGCAAAACAGGCCCAGAGCATAATACTACCACCACCATGCTTGACGGTTGGTATGGTGTTCCTGGGATTAAAGGCCTCACCTTTATTGCTGGGTATTGTGGCCAAACAGCTCAATTTTTGTTTCATCTGACCATAGAACTTTCCTCCAGAAGGTCTTATCTTATCTTTGAAACAAAAATTGAGCTGTTTGGCTGTTTTTGCTGGCACATTTTTTGGGGTCAAATTATTATAGTTGTTATGTTCTTAACGTGTTATTATTCATAACCGGACAAAATCTTCCCAAACTTGTCCCAATTGTTTGTGCAGCAATTTTTTTTGGTATAACTATTATAGCTTTTATTTGGCTTGTTGTAGCATACAATGTTAGTAAGATAAAAATTACATTGTTTGCAGAAAAAAACCTTAACCTGAAAACTATAATAGTTAGACCAGGGGTGTCAAACTCATTTTAGCTCAGGGGCCACATGGAGGAAAATGTGTGCACACGCGGGCCGGACTATTAAAATCATGGCATTAAAACTAAAAAATAAAGACAACTTCAGGTTGTTTTCTTTGTCTTACTTTGGCCAAAAATAGAACAAACACATTCTGAAAATATTACAAAAATATAGAAAAAAATACTGGCAGAGGTAAAGTTTAGATCAGGGGTCACCAAGTAGCCCGTAAGGACCAGATGAGTAGCCCGCTGGCCTGTTCTAAAAATAGCTCAAATAGCAGCACTTACCAGTGAGCTGCCTCTAATTTTTAAATTTTATTTATTTACTAGCAATTTGGTCTCGCTTTACTCGACATTTTTAATCATACTTGCCAACCCTCCCGAATTTTCCGGGAGACTCCCGAAATTCAGCGCCTCTCCCGAAAACCTCCCGGGACAAATATTCTCCCGAAAATCTCCCGATTTTCAGCCGGAGCTGGAGGCCACGCCCCCTCAAGCTCCATGCGGACCTGAGTGAGGACAGCCTTTTTTCATGATGGGAGGACAACAGGGTGACAAGAACTAAATCATACAGACTACGGATACATTGTATTATCATGTTTATCTTACCTAAAAATAAATATATTTATTAATTAAAAAAAAGAAAAACTAAATACATTTTTACTATATTTTGCTAAAAACATCAAAATTAATTGTATTTTTATTTGTATTTTTTCTGACTCCTTATTACATCCAGGCATTAGAATTATACATTAAAATAAACATATTTGAAATAATTAATTTTAAATTATCATAATAATTCATTTAAAATGACCATATTTAATTATTAAAATAATTGCTTGTTTATCAACAACTTTAGCATTTTATCCATCCATCCATCCATCTTCTTCCGCTTATCCGAGGTCGGGTCGCGGGGGCAGCAGCCTAAGCAGGGAAGCCCAGACTTCCCTCTCCCCAGCCACTTCGTCCAGCTCTTCCTGTGGGACCCCGAGGCGTTCCCAGGCCAGCCGGGAGACATAGTCTTCCCAACGTGTCCTAGGTCTTCCCCGCGGCCTCCTACCGGTCGGACGTGCCCTAAACACCTCCCTAGGGAGGCGTTCGGGTGGCATCCTGACCAGATGCCCGTACCACCTCATCTGGCTCCTCTCGATGTGGAGGAGCAGCGGCTTTACTTTGAGCTCCCCCCGGATGGCAGAGCTTCTCACCCTATCTCTAAGGGAGAGCCCCGCCACCCGGCGGAGGAAACTCATTTCGGCCGCTTGTACCCGTGATCTTGTCCTTTCGGTCATGACCCAAAGCTCATGACCATAGGTGAGGATGGGAACGTAGATCGACCGGTAAATTGAGAGCTTTGCCTTCCGGCTCAGCTCCTTCTTCACCACAACGGACCGATACAGCGTCCGCATTACTGAAGACGCCGCACCGATCCGCCTGTCGATCTCACGATCCACTCTTCCCTCACTCGTGAACAAGACTCCGAGGTACTTGAACTCCTCCACTTGGGGCAAGATCTCCTCCCCAACCCGGAGATGGCACTCCACCCTTTTCCGGGCGAGAACCATGGACTCGGACTTGGAGGTGCTGATTCTCATCCCAGTCGCTTCACACTCGGCTGCGAACCGATCCAGTGAGAGCTGAAGATCCTGGCCAGATGAAGCCATCAGGACCACATCATCTGCAAAAAGCAGAGACCTAATCCTGCAGCCACCAAACCGGATCCCCTCAACGCCTTGACTGCGCCTAGAAATTCTGTCCATAAAAGTTATGAACAGAATCGGTGACAAAGGGCAGCCTTGGCGGAGTCCAACCCTCACTGGAAACGTATCCGACTTACTGCCGGCAATGCGGACCAAGCTCTGGCACTGATCATACAGGGAGCGGACTGCCACAATCAGACAGTCCGATACCCCATACTCTCTGAGCACTCCCCACAGGACTTCCCGAGGGACACGGTCGAATGCCTTCTCCAAGACCACAAAACACATGTAGACTGGTTGGGCAAACTCCCATGCACCCTCAAGGACCCTGCCGAGAGTATAGAGCTGGTCCACAGTTCCACGACCAGGACGAAAACCACACTGTTCCTCCTGAATCCGAGGTTCGACTATCCGGCGTAGCCTCCTCTCCAGTACACCTGAATAGACCTTACCGGGAAGGCTGAGGAGTGTGATCCCACGATAGTTAGAGCACACCCTCCGGTTCCCCTTCTTAAAGAGAGGAACCACCACCCCGGTCTGCCAATCCAGAGGTACCGCCCCCGATGTCCACGCGATGCTGCAGAGTCTTGTCAACCAAGACAGCCCCACAGCATCCAGAGCCTTAAGGAACTCCGGGCGGATCTCATCTACCCCTGGGGCCTTGCCACCGAGGAGCTTTTTAACTACCTCAGCAACCTCAGCCCCAGAAATAGGAGAGCCCACCACAGACTCCCCAGGCACTGCTTCCTCATAAGAAGACGTGTTGGTGGGATTGAGGAGGTCTTCGAAGTATTCCCTCCACCGATCCACAACATCCGCAGTCGAGGTCAGCAGAACACCATCCCCGCCATACACGGTGTTGATAGTGCACTGCTTCCCCTTCCTGAGGCGGCGGTGCTTCCCCTTCCTGAGGCGGCGGATGGTGGTCCAGAATTGCTTCGAAGCCGTCCGGAAGTCGTTTTCCATGGCTTCCCCGAACTCCTCCCATGTCCGAGTTTTTGCCTCTGCGACCGCTGAAGCCGCACACCGCTTGGCCTGTCGGTACCCGTCCGCTGCCTCAGGAGTCCTATGAGCCAAAAGAACCCGATAGGACTCCTTCTTCAGCTTGACGGCATCCCTCACCGCCGGTGTCCACCAACGGGTTCTAGGATTACCGCCACGACAAGCACCAACCACCTTGCGGCCACAGCTCCAATCAGCCGCCTCGACAATAGAGGCGCGGAACATGGTCCATTCGGACTCAATGTCCAGCACCTCCCTCGTGACATGTTCAAAGTTCTTCCGGAGGTGGGAATTGAAACTCTCTCTGATAGTAGACTCTGCCAGACGTTCCCAGCAAACCCTCACAATGCGTTTGGGCCTGCCAGGTCTGTCCGGCATCCTCCCCCACCATCGCAGCCAACTCACCACCAGGTGGTGATCGGTAGAAAGCTCCGCCCCTCTCTTCACCCGAGTGTCCAAAACATGAGGCCGCAAATCCGATGACACAACTACAAAGTCGATCATGGAACTGCGGCCTAGGGTGTCCTGGTGCCAAGTGCACATATGGACACCCTTATGTTTGAACATGGTGTTCGTTATGGACAATCTGTGACGGGCACAAAAGTCCAATAACAAAACACCACTTGGGTTCAGATCCGGGCGGCCATTCTTCCCAATCACGCCTCTCCAGGTTTCACTGTCGTCGCTAACATGAGCATTGAAGTCCCCCAGTAGCACGAGGGAATCACCCGGGGGAGCACTCTCAAGTACTCCCTCGAGTGAATCCAAAAAGGGTGGGTACTCTGAGCTGCGGCTTGGCGCGTAAGCGCAAACCACAGTCAGGACCCGTCCCCCCACCCGAAGGCGGAGGGAAGCTACCCTCTCGTCCACCGGGTTGAACTCCAACGTACAGGCTCTGAGCCGGGGGGAAACAAGAATTTCCACCCCAGCCCGTCGCCTCTCACTGCCGGCAACGCCAGAGTGGAAGAGAGTCCAGCCCCTCTCGAGAGAACTGGTTCCAGAGCCCTTGCTGTGCGTCGAAGTGAGTCCGACTATATCTAGCCGGAACTTCTCCACCTCGCGCACTAGCTCAGGTTCCTTCCCCCCCAGCGAGGTGACGTTCCACGTCCCAAGAGCTAGCTTCTGTAGCCGAGGATCGGACCGCCAAGTGCCCTGCCTTCGGCTGCCGCCCAGCTCACATCGCACCCGACCTCCATGACCCCTGCTATGGGTGGTGAGCCCATTGGAGGGGGGACCCACGTTGCCTCTTCGGGCTGTGCCCGGCCGGGCCCCATGGGGACAGGCCCGGCCACCAGGCGCTCGCCATCGTGCCCCACCTCCGGGCCTGGCTCCAGAGGGGGGCCCCGGTGACCCGCGTCCGGGCGAGGGAAATCTGGGTCCTTGTTTTTTATTATTCATGGAGGTCTTCGAGCCGCTCTTTGTCTGATCCCTCACCTAGGACCAGTTTGTCTTGGGAGACCCTACCAGGGGGCATAAAGCCCCCGGACAACATAGCTCCTAGGATCATTGGGGCACGCAAACTCCTCTACCACGTTAAGGTGGCAGCTCAGAGAGGAGTTAGCATTTTATTCATTACATTTTGAAGCTCTCAGAAGCCAAGTAATGTTATATTCCTTAAGATTTATTTATGCAAGTTTGAAGTATCAATTATCTAAACACAGTTTTGTTTGCATATTTTCAGGATATATATATATATATATATATATGAAATACTTGACTTGGTGAATTCTAGCTGTCAATATACTCCTCCCCTCTTAACCACGCCCCCAACCACGCCCTGCCCCACCCCCGGCCACGCCCCCACCTCCCGAAATCGGAGGTCTCAATGTTGGCAAGTATGTTTTTAATTCTAAGAGAGACAAAACGCAAATAGAATTTGAAAATCCAAGAAAATATTTTAAAGACTTGGTCTTCACTAACTGACAAAGAAACAGATAACAGATTTGGTGTCCAGTTCAAAGTGTGACATGATTTATTTAAACATTTGAGAGTTGACTTTTGTGTTTTACATTATTTGTACAAACATGGTGCAAAGTAATTCGTGATTTGTTAAAAAATGTTAGTGGCTAGCTAGTTAAAATGGGATATTGTGATTTCACAAGACTGTCTTAGAAGTGATCTTTTGAAAATGTTCAATTTGAAAAAAGTGCACTTAGAGAAAATATAAAAATATTATTATTAATAACATAGAGTTAAAGGTAAATTGAGCAAATGGGCTATTTCTGGCAATTTATTTAAGTGTGTATCAAACTGGTAGCCCCTGCGATGAGGTAGCGACTTGTCCAGGTTGTACCCCGCCTTCCACCCGATTGTAGCTGAGATAGGCTCCAGCGACCCCAAAGGGAATAAGCGGTAGAAAATGGATGGATGGAAACTGGTAGCCCTTCGCATTAATCAGTACCCAAGAAGTAGCTCTTGGTTTTAAAAAGGTTGGTGAGCCCTGGTTTAGATCCACGAAGGAAAGAATGTTTATAACTGAATACATTTACATATGCATACATAAAAATGTGTCTTTGTTACTTAGAATATGTTCCCCTAGTGTCCATCCATCAATCCATTTTCTACCGCTTATTCCCTTTTGGGGTCGCGGGGGGCGCTGGAGCCTATCTCAGCTACAATCGGGCAGAAGGCGGAGTACACCCTGGACAAGTCGCCACCTCATCGCATTACTTAGAATACGTTCCCCTTGTGTTAAAAACAACTCTAAATTAAGTCTTTGTTACTTAGAATATGTTCCCCTAGTGTCCAAAAAATTCTAAATTAAGTCTTTGTTACTTAGAATATGTTCCCCTAGTGTCCAAATAACTCTAAATTAAGTCTTTGTTACTTCGAATATGTTCCCCTAGTGTCCAAATAACTCTAAATTAAGTCTTTGTTACTTAGAATATGTTCCCCTAGTGTCCAAATAACTCTAAATTAAGTCTTTGTTACTTAGAATATGTTCCCCTAGTGTCCAAATAACTCTAAATTAAGTCTTTATTACTTAGAATATGTTCCCCTAGTGTCCAAATAACTCTAAATTGAGTCTTTGTTACTTAGAATATGTTCCCCTAGTGTCCAAATAACTCTAAATTAAGTCTAAATTTAGTTTTCTTTTGTATTATTTTTTTAATGAATTAAGTAACGTTTATGACAACCTTTTTCCAAAACACATACAGAATGTGAGATGTAACAAGATAATGCATACATTTATTTTTTGTTTTCAAAACAATCACAAAAAAGTGGGACCCCAAAAATGTACCCCATTTTTATGACTTTTGAATATTCCTAGCGCCAACACTGATGGAGTATTGGTGCGTGCAGAACAGCAGCAGGTGGCTGTGGCCTGCGGGCCGCTTCTAATACTAATCCAGTATCATCCCGGGGGCCATAGATCATTCATTCTTTGACACCCCTGAGTTAGACAAAATAGTTTGCAGCACAAACAAGTGGTGCACCTAACCATCCCATGCATGAATAAAAACATTGCCTTATTAGCATCTGACCAGCAATGAGATGAAGGTTGTGTTTATTCACCAGCAATCTGAATCATCTGCATAGTTTGCACAATCAATGCTGCCTGTGGCTGGACTCACACTCCAAACCTGTTCTGCATGCTCTGTGCAATTTCCCTGCAGCATGACAAAAGAAAAGCATGCTTCTGCCGCCTTCCATCGGTCTTCCTGCATCAGATGACTTGTTGGAGGCCATGCGATATGCCAGTGACCCCCCCGCTGGCTATCACATGTTTTATTGCCTCCTCTTACACCTGCTGGACCGGCAGGAGGAAAACTGACAAAACCGCACCACATTCTGGTCGTCCTGTTGCTCAACGAGTCGCATCACAAATAGTTTACAAAAAGTTCTCCTTTGCTCTCCGCCTTCCCGTGTTCTTTTCTACTTCCTCCAAACAGTCCATTTGGAATTAGTCAGTTCTGTGACATTGTTCAGACCTGAGATGTCTGAAGGAATCTATATATGGTGAAGGCTCACTAAAATATATTATTCAATGTTCGAGCACTTCATACCAAAGACTATAAAAATGGGAGCCATTACCTGCCTTGTTGGCACTCAGCATCAAGGGTGGGAATTGGGGGTTAAATCACCAAAATGATTCCCGAGCGCGGCCAGCGCTGCTGCTCACCGCTCCCCTCACCTCCCAGGGGGTTGAACAAGGGGAAGTTGCAGACAGAAACCTTTTTTTACACAGACATGTGTAAAAAGTAGAGATGTCCGATAATGGCTTTTTTGCCGATATTCCGATATTGTCCAACTCTTAAAGGCCTACTGAAACCCACTACTACCGACCACGCAGTCTGATAGTTTATATATCAATGATGAAATCTTAACATTGCAACACATGCCAATACAACCGGGTTAACTTATAAAGTGCAATTTTAAATTTCCTGCGAAACTTCCGGTTGAAAACATCTAGGTATGATGACGTATGCGCGTGACGTCGATGGTTGAAACGGAAGTATTGGGACGCCATTGTATCCAATACAAAAGGCTTAGTTTTCATCGCAAAATTCTACAGTATTCTGGACATCTGTGTTGGTGAATCCTTTGCAATTTGTTTAATGACCAATGGAGACTGCAAAGAACAAACCTGTAGGTGCGATCGGTGTATTAGCGTCTGGCTACAGCAACACAACCAGGAGGACTTTGACTTGGATAGCAGACGCGCTATCCGACGCTAGCCGCCGACCGCATCGATGATCAGGTGAAGTCCTTCGTCGCTCCGTCGATCGCTGGAACGCAGGTGAGCTTCGGTGTTGATGAGCAGATGACGGTTGGCGTAGGTGGAGAGCTAATGTTTTTATCATAGCTCTGTCGAGGTCCGTAGCTAAGTTAGATTCAATGGCGTCGTTAGCAACAGCATTGTTAAGCTTCGCCAGGCTGTAAAGCATTAACCGTGTAGTTACAGGTCCATGGTTTAATAGTATTGGTGATTTTCTGTCTATCCTTCCAGTCAGGGGTTTATTTCTTTTGTTTCCATCTGCAGTTAAGCCCGATGCTATCACGTTAGCTCCGTAGCTAAAGTGCTTCACCGGTGTATTGTCGTGGGGATAAAAGTCACTGTGAATGTCCATTTCGCGTTCTCGACTCTCATTTTCAAGAGGATATAGTATCTGAGGTGGTTTAAAATACAAATCCGTGATCCACAATAGTAAAAGGAGAGAGTGTGGAATCCAATGAGCCCTTGTACCTAAGTTACGGTCAGAGCGAAAAAAGATGCGTGCTGCACTGCACTCTAATACTTCACTCTCACGTTCCTCATCCACGAATCTTTCATCCTGGCTCAAATTAATGGGGCAATCGTCGCTTTCTCAGTCCCAATCGCTCTCGCTGCTGGTGTAAACAATGGGGAAATGTGAGGAGACTTTCAACTTGTGACGTCACGCTACTTCCGGTACAGGCAAGGCTTCTTTTTTATCAGCGACCGAAAGTTGCGAACTTTATCGTCGTTGTTTTATACTAAATCCTTTCAGCAAAAATATGGCAATATCGCAAAATGATCCAGTATGACACATAGAATGGATCTGCTATCCCCGTTTAAATTTAAAAAATAAATTTCCGTAGGCCTTTAATTACCGATACCGATATCAACCGATACCGATATATACAGTCGTGGAATTAACAGATTATTATGCCTAATTTTGTTGTGATGCCCCGCTGGATGCATTAAACAATGTAACAAGGTTTTCCAAAAATAAATCAACTCAAGTTAAGGAAAAAAATGCCAACATGGCACTGCCATATTTATTATTGAAGTCACAAAGTGCATTATTTTTTTTAACATGCCTCAAAACAGCAGCTTAGAATTTGGGACATGCTCTCCCTTGAGGTGGGCGGGGTTGGGGGTAGCGGGGGGTGTATATTGTAGCGTATTGTAGAGTTAGTGCTGCAAGGGGTTCTGGGTATTTGTTCTGTTGTGTTTATGTTGTGTTACGGTACCGAAATGTGTTTGTCATTCTTGTTTGGTGTGGGTTCACAGTGTGGTGCATATTTGTAACAGTGTTAAAGTTGTTTATACGGCCACCCTCAGTGTGACCTGTATGGCTGTTGACCAAAAAAAAAGCCGTAGATATTATTGGACTGGGCCGGCACGCAAAGGCAGTGCCTTTAAGGTTTATTGGCGCTCTGTACTTCTCCCTACGTCCGTGTACACAGCGGCGTTTTAAAAAGTCATACATTTTACTTTTTGAAACCGACACCGATAATTTCCGATATTACATTTTAAAGCATTTATCGGCGGATAATATCGGACTGGACATCTCTAGTCTTAAGTGTCGCAGAAGTCACGTGTAAAAAGATCGCATATTAGAGTTTCTGCTTCACACAAATTTGAATACACACACACGGATCAAAATACAGGAAGTGAGATTTTTTTTTTTTTTTTTTTTTTTAAACACACAAATCTAAATACGAACACGCGTATCTGACTACGCACAGTCGCACACAGATTGAGATAGAGACACACAAATTAGTACACCAAGTTAGATACGCATTTGCAAGTAGTTTTGCTACAATAATACTTCCACACTCGCCAGCCAGGGTGAGTTGGCAGCACTGCCCTGGCTGGCAAATTAGCTGCCGTTCATCAGCTCACAAAAAAGCGAGCCTGTTTTTGACTTGATGGAGTAGTTTCGGTCTTTCTATTCCCTCCTCTACTGTACTTCCGGGACCTCCTGTAATATTATAAAATATGTTTTTTTTTAAAGCCCAACAAGACAATGAGGAGTAATTACATGGTTATTAAAAAAAAAAAAAAAAGTGTGTGTGTGTATAAACTGCTGATTCATCATTGCCACCTCTAATATTTTCCTCCTTTTTCACGGCAGGTGGAGTTTTCCTACCCGCCGCTGATGCCGCACGAAGGTCACGACAGCAACACGCTGCCCGAGGAGTGGAAGTACCTTCCTTTCCTGGCTCTTCCAGACGGAGCTCACAACTACCAGGAAGGTGGGACCACTTTCATCTTGACCTGAAACACTAAGCAACAACAACAAAAAGTAGCAGTTAGATGGCAGGAAATGGCAGACTTGTTGCCAGGTAGATTTGGTGGAGCAAAGCATCAAAAAATGGCTGTTTGAATATTAAACCTGGGACCGATGGCGCCCCCTGGCAACAACAGTAGTTCTCACACTAAAAGAAAAAAAGGTAATCGGCTAGCTATGTACAAAATGAATGACTTAAAGGGAAACATTATCACAATTTCAGAAGGGTTAAAACCATTAAAAATCAGTTCCCAGTGGCTTATTTTATTTTTCGAAGTTTTTTTCAAAATTTTACCCATCACGCACATAATTATATACATTTAAATGTATATTATAAATACACTATATAATATATTTTTTAATATATAATACATTTAAATCATGTGGTCCGTTAATCTTTTCAATCTGGCCCGCAGGACATTCCCCCCCCAATTTTTTTAATTTTAGATCTTTAAGTATGTTTTTTTTAACCATTCACGTTCATATTTCACTGTGTTTGTTGCATTTTGCTAGATTGTAAAATATGTCGATTGAGACGGTGTGTGACGTTCATATGTTGTCAATATTCAGTGTTTTATCCCTCGTAGTTAACATTGTAAATCCCACATTCTTTATTTTCATGTACATTCTGGGTGTCTCATTCAGTAAAAACATTTAAAATTCCATTCCGTTATTTATTTATTCTGTCATAACGTTTTTAACATTCAGATATTATTGTGAGGTTTTGTATTAGTGTTCCTAAAATAGATATACCGGACCCCAGACACATTTTTTCCCCTCTAAATTTGGCCCCCCGAGGCAAAATAATTGCCCACAGGCCTGATTTAAATGAATGAG
The DNA here is from genome assembly GCF_033978685.3 of Nerophis lumbriciformis. Lineage (NCBI taxonomy): Eukaryota > Metazoa > Chordata > Actinopteri > Syngnathiformes > Syngnathidae > Nerophis > Nerophis lumbriciformis. Next base: position 48,800,847 of record NC_084554.2, read on the forward strand.
TATACCTTAAGTTATTTCATGTATAGTATATTATGTGCAAAAGGAAATATCTGCTATACCTTAAATCAAAGTCTAATTATTTAAGTAGCAATTTTAAAAACAGCTGTAGCGTAATTTTAAAAAGTGTTGTACACAAAAATCTAAAAAAAAAAAAATCAATACAAGACACGATAAGTACAGAAAAAGCTTTAAATGCACAGGTTAACAAACCAAATAATAAAATAGTAAAAAAAATACATCTAATTAGGAATATCCATAAAAACAATAAAAAGGCATCAATACTAGATGAGGGCGTGCATCATGAATGTACTTTTATTTTGATTAAATAAGGGCCATTAAAATGAATTAAAGGGACTTAAGGTTATGTAAAAACATGTTTAAATGTTGTCCCTATTTGTGTTAAATTGTATCTGGTGAGGTTTGCTTGAATTGATTTAAATATGTAAATTACCGCTATGAGAAACATATTTACACATTTAATTATATATTTCAATGTAAAAAATATATATCAGAGAGAAAAAGTGTCCTGTAGTGGAGCATTTTTTTTTAAATCACAATCACAGCTGTACAAATTAAACACAAAGGTAGAAGAAAAAAAATCACAAGTAAAGAAAAGACAAATACACAGATTACAAAAGGTAAATAAAATAACATAAGGAATATCCATGAAAATAGTTAAAAGGCATCAATACTACCGTATTTTTCGGCGTATAAGTCGCACCGGCCGAAAATGCATAATAAAGAAGGAAAAAAAACATATATAAGTCGCACTGGAGTATAAGTTGCATTTTTTGGGGAAATGTATTTGATAAAAGCCAACAGCAAGAATAGAATAGACATTTGAAAGGCAATTTAAAATAAATAAAGAATAGTGAACAACAGGCTGAATAAGTCTACGTTATATGAGGCATAAATAACCAACTGGTATGTTAACGTAACATATTATGGTAAGAGTCATTCAAATAACTATAACATATAGAACATGCTATACGTTTACCAAAGAATCTGTCACTCCTAATCGCTAAATCCCATGAAATCTTATACGTCTAGTCTCTTACGTGAATGAGATAAATAATATTATTTGATATTTTACGCTAATGTGTTCATAATTTCACACATAAGTCGCTCCTGAGTATAAGTCGCACCCACGGCCAAACTATGAAAAAAAACTGCGACTTATAGTCCGAAAAATACGGTAGATTAGATCGTGTATCATGAGTGTGACCGATTTTTTTATTAAATTATGGGCAATTAAATGTTTTATGTATTAGTAAAGTGACTATGTTATGTAATTTTTTTCTCTATTTGTGTTAAATTGAATTCATTCAATCATGTATATTACAACTACAGTATAAGAAACATCACTGCTTTGTTTTCAATGTAAAAGAAACAAAACAGAGAGAAACAGTGCCCTCTAGTGGATCATGTTTTGTTAATCACAACCACTGCTCTGTATTGAATATAAAAAATACACATTTAGGGAAGGAGCAGTGCCCTCTAGTGAAGCTTTTTGCATGATGATACACTTGATGTGATGGTGTGGACAAGCAAAAGGTGACTCCTGTTTGATGAGGGCGGAGGATGCAAACACACAAAGAAAACCTGCTGTCTTTGTCCTCCCCCTGCAGACACGGTCTACTTCCACCTGCCCCCCCGAGGCGGGGACGACAAGTGCGTCTACGGCGTGTCCTGCTACCGGCAGATTGAGGCGAAGGTCAGTCCGAGTCGTCGCCTTGTTTGGTTGCCGCGGAGACGGCAGGCCTTTTTTTTTTTAACCGATTTGTGAACGTCGACAGGCTCTGAAGGTGCGACAGGCGGACGTCACGCGGGAGACGGTGCAGAAGAGCGTCTGCGTGCTGAGCCGTGTGGTGAGTCGGGCTTTGTTAGCACGCTAATGCTAATGTTTGTAAAACATGTGGACAAAAGTATCTGGACACAGGAAGTGAGGAAATGGAATGTTTTGCAGCTTCCACTCTTCAGGGAAAATCAATAATGCCAGGATTTAGCAGCCTTTTTTTGGGATTGTTGCACGATTTCATGTCAGCTTTTTTAAAAAGTCGCCACATTTTAAGGCTTATTTATTCATGAACATTACATGCCCTTTATGACATTTTAATCCATGTTTTTGTAACCCGAAAAAGCTCAGAATTTTAACAGATCCAACAAAATATAGCACACATGTCTATTAAGGGTGTAACGGTACACAAAAATTTCGAATCGGTTCATTTTCGGTACAGTAAGAAAACAACAAAATATAAATTTTTTGGTTATTTATTTACCAAATTTGTAAATGGCTTTATCATTTTAACATTGGGAACACTATAATAATTCTGCTCTCGTTAATCAACATTAAACAAGTTGTTGCTCAGATTAAATAAAATGACAAAACTTTTCTTCTACATATAAAAAGTGCAACATTAAACAGTTTCAAGTCAACTCATCATGCTTAATTTATTACAGCATTTGGGAAGCCTGTAGTTGATTTATTATGTAAAGGTTATATTTTTATCAACATGTGATAGCAGGGACCCTGCCATTCAAAACTAGGCTGCTGCATTACTAATGATTAATGTAACTATAGCTGAAAAAAATGGTGCAATAGGAGAGACTATTCATCCCTGAACACCATGGAGTTCATGTAGGCTTAATGATGCACTAACATTATTATATCAACTATCAGAGACAGAAACTCTTCATTTAACATAATGTCCTTTTTTGCTGCTTCAACACAGCTCAATCAACACAGAAAAAGGTAAAGTGAAATAACAGACAGACAGGGCTTTGCTGTCCGTAACACACACACCGCAAAATGAGCTAACGTTACGCTAAAAGCGAATTATCCTTCACCTCAAGCCAGGACTGCGAGCGAGCTGAGCTGCCTTTTATATTTCTAGAAGGTCAACGGGCTCCTAGTGATGTTACTAGTAGTTGACTGGTAGGTGTTCATTATAATTTGGGGAGAGTCCGCGGGCCTGATGCTTAACTGCTAAACGCTAAGCACTGACTACATGCGCTCTGAATACGCACTGCTGATTGGCTGTTACCGCTCTGTTTGTAACCAATCAGATGGTTGTGTGGGTGGGACAATGCTGGGTGCTGTGTAGAGGACTGACAGAAACAGAGGCAGAAGGAAGCAGAGGCGGCTACTTAATATGTTTGTGTGGAAACTCATTCGGTACACCTCCGAACCGAACTGAAACGGTTCAATACAAATACACGTACCGTTACACCCCTAATGTCTATATGCTGGATTTTTCAGACTATATATAAGCTGCACCCACTAAATTTTAGAAGGAAAAAATATTTTTCCATATATTAGTCACACCGGACTCTTAGCCGCAGATATATACGTTGTGAAATGAGACATTTACACAGAAAGATTGTGTAAATGTTTGTTTACATACCTTAATTGTTTCCAAACGGTGTCTGTGACACTGCAGTAAAACGGCTGATCAAACAAAACAGAAGTCATCATCATGGACCCACTAGCTGCGCTCCAATCTGTCTAACAGACTCAGTAACTCCGCGGTGACATTTTAGTGAATTTACTGTGGAATTTGTGAAACAATACAAACATTAATATAAAATGATGTGGCGGGCGCCGTGAAATGATAAAGGAGGCCATATAAAATGATGTGGCGGGCGACAAAATGATAAAGGAGGCCATATAAAATGATGTGACGGGCGACATAAAACGATAAAGGAGGCCATATAAAATGATGTGACGGGCGACATAAGATGATAAAGGAGGCCATATAAAAGGATGTGACGTGAAACGATAAAGGAGGCCATATAAAATGATGTGGCGGGCGACAAATGATAAAGGAGGCCAAATAAAATGATGTGACGTAAAACGATAAAAGAGGCCATAAAAATGATAAAAAGGCCATATAAAATGCTGTGGCCGGCGACATAAAATGAATAAAGGCCATATAAAATGCTGTGGCGGGTGACATAAAACGATAAAGGAGGCCATATAAAATGATGTGGCGGGTGACATAAAACGATAAAGGAGGCCATATAAAATGCTGTGGCGGGCGCCGTGAAATGATAAAGGAGGCCATATGAAATGATGTGACGGGCGACAAAATGATAAAGGAGGCCATATAAAATGATGTGACGGGCGACATAAAACGATAAAGGAGGCCATATAAAATGATGTGACGGGCGACATAAGATGCTAAAGGAGGCCATATAAAATGATGTGGCGGGTGACAAATGATAAAGGAGGCCATATAAAATGATGTGGCGGGTGACGTGAAACGATAAAAGAGGCCATATAAAATGATAAAAAGGCCATATAAAATGCTGTGGCGGGCGACAAAATGAATAAAGGCCATATAAAATGCTGTGGCGGGTGACATAAAACGATAAAGGAGGCCATATAAAATGATGTGGTGGGAGACATAAAATGATAAAGGAGGCCATATAAAATGATGTGGCGGGCGACATAAAATGAATAAAGGCCATATAAAATGCTGTGGCGGGTGACATAAAACGATAAAGGAGGCCATATAAAATGATGTGGTGGGTGACATAAAATGATAAAGGAGGCCATATAAAATGATGTGGCGGGCGACATAAAATAAGTAAAGGCCATATAAAATGCTGTGGCGGGCGACAAAATGAATAAAGGCCATATAAAATGCTGTGGCGGGTGACATAAAACGATAAAGGAGGCCATATAAAATGATGTGGTGGGAGACATAAAATGATAAAGGAGGCCATATAAAATGATGTGGCGGGCGACATAAAATGAATAAAGGCCATATAAAATGCTGTGGCGGGTGACATAAAACGATAAAGGAGGCCATATAAAATGATGTGGTGGGTGACATAAAATGATAAAGGAGGCCATATAAAATGATGTGGCGGGCGACATAAAATAAGTAAAGGCCATATAAAATGCTGTGGCGGGTGACAAACAATAAAGGAGGCCATGTAAAATGATGTGGTGGGTGACATAAAATGATACAGGATGCCATATAAAATGATGTGGCGGGTGACATAAAATGATAAAAAGGCCATGTAAAATGATGTGGCAGGCAAAATAAAAATGATAAAAAGGCCATATAAAATGATGTGGAGGGTGACATAAAATGATAAAGGAGGCCATATAAAATGAAGTGGAAGGTGACATAAAACGATAAAGGAGGCCATATAAAATGAGGTGGAGGGTGACATAAAATGATAAAGGAGGCCATATAAAATGATGTGGAAGGTGACAAAACGATAAAGGAGGCCATATAAAATGATGTGGCGGGCGACGTGAAATGATAAAGGAGGCCATATAAAATGATGTGGAGGGTGACATAAAACGATAAAGGAGGTGATATAAAATTATGTGGTGGGTGACATAAAATGATAAAGGAGGCCATATAAAATGATGTGGCGGGCGACATAAAATGATAAAAAGGCCATATAAAATGCTGTGGCGGGTGACGTGAAACGATAGAGGAGGCCATGTAAAATGATGTGGCGGGCGACAAAATGATAAAAAGGCCATATAAAATGATGTGGCGGGCGACATAAAATGATTAAAAGTCATATAAAATGATGTGGCGGGTGACGTGAAACGATAAAGGAGGCCATATAAAATGATGTGGCGGGTGACATAAAATGATTAAAGGCCATATAAAATGAAATAGCTAGCAGATCTGGCCCTCGGGTTTGGAGTTTCCCCCCTGTGGTTAGACAGTGGTGTTGCGTTTGAGTGCAGCTGGGACAAATAGGATTGGCTAAAATGTGGATGAGTGTCCAAAAGGTGTGGGAAGTTGGACAAAGTTGGGAGGCCGCCCGTCATTGGCGTGATGGTGACATCCTGGAGGGACTGGAAGATTGTGACTTGGTGGACATTTATGACAAGGGTCACTTGTTCTGCACCAAAGAGAAGAAAAGTTGATGTATGGTGTGTGTGTGTGTGTGTGTGTGTGTGTGTGTGTGTGTGTGTGTGTGTGTGTGTGTGTGTGTGTGTGTGTGTGTGTGCAGCCTCTCTACGGTCTCCTCCAGGCCAAGCTGCAGCTCATCACACACGCCTACTTCGAGGAGAAGGACTTCTCCCAGATCTCCATCCTGAAGGTGAGACCCTCCTCAGTCCTGCATGTGCCCCACAACTCACACTGTCCTGGTCCACCTGCAGGACCTGTACGAGCACATGAACGGCTCCCTCAGGGGTTCGGCTCTGGACGGCTCCCAGGTGTTCCTCGGTAGGCCCTTCCCCCCACCCCCGGACTTTACCCGCCTCTCCTTGGTCTTGATGTGTTTTGTCTCCGCAGGTTTGTCCCCGCGAGACCTCATCCTGCACTTTAGACACAAGGTAGGTGCTGACTCAGCATCTTGTGGACACGTCTCATGGTTCTGGTCTTCACAGGTCCTCATCCTCTTCAAGCTCATCCTGCTGGAGAAGAAGGTGCCCATCGCACGCCGGCGCACTCCCTCTGACTTCCTGTTTGACCTGTGCGACCTCTGACCCCCCGCAGGTGCTCTTCTACCTGTCCCCCGTCAGCAGGCTGGTGGGAACGCTGATGACCGTCCTGTCCCTGTTCCCAGGTGGGTCACTTTATTAGGGACATCATTGTCTTGTCCCTGTTCCCAGGTGGGTCACTTTATTAGGGACATCATTGTCCTGTCCCTGTTCCCAGGTGGGTCGCTTTATTAGGGACATCATTGTCTTGTCCCTGTTCCCAGGTGGGTCACTTTATTAGGGACATCATTGTCTTGTCCCTGTTCCCAGGTGGGTCACTTTATTAGGGACATCATTGTCTTGTCCCTGTTCCCAGGTGGGTCACTTTATTAGGGACATCATTGTCTTGTCCCTGTTCCCAGGTGGGTCACTTTATTAGGGACGTCATTGTCTTGTCTCTGTTCACAGGTGGGTCACTTTATTAGGAACATCATTGTTCTGTCCCTGTTCCCAGGTGGGTCACTTTATTAGGGACATCATTGTCTTCTCCCTGTTCCCAGGTGGGTCACTTTATTAGGGACATCATTGTCTTGTCCCTGTTCCCAGGTGGGTCGTTTTATTAGGGACATCATTGTCTTGTCCCTGTTCCCAGGTGGGTCACTTTATTAGGGACATCATTGTCTTGTCCCTGTTCCCAGGTGGGTCACTTTATTAGGGACGTCATTGTCTTGTCTCTGTTCACAGGTGGGTCACTTTATTAGGAACATCATTGTTCTGTCCCTGTTCCCAGGTGGGTCACTTTATTAGGGACATCATTGTCTTGTCCCTGTTCCCAGGTGGGTCACTTTATTAGGGACATCATTGTCTTGTCCCTGTTCCCAGGTGGGTCACTTTATTAGGGACATCATTGTCTTGTCCCTGTTCCCAGGTGGGTCACTTTATTAGGGACGTCATTGTCTTGTCTCTGTTCACAGGTGGGTCACTTTATTAGGAACATCATTGTTCTGTCCCTGTTCCCAGGTGGGTCACTTTATTAGGGACATCATTGTCTTCTCCCTGTTCCCAGGTGGGTCACTTTATTAGGGACATCATTGTCTTGTCCCTGTTCCCAGGTGGGTCGTTTTATTAGGGACATCATTGTCTTGTCCCTGTTCCCAGGTGGGTCACTTTATTAGGGACATCATTGTCTTGTCCCTGTTCCCAGGTGGGTCGTTTTATTAGGGACATCATTGTCTTGTCCCTGTTCCCAGGTGGGTCACTTTATTAGGGACATCATTGTCTTGTCCCTGTTCCCAGGTGGGTCACTTTATTAGGGACGTCATTGTCTTGTCTCTGTTCACAGGTGGGTCACTTTATTAGGAACATCATTGTTCTGTCCCTGTTCCCAGGTGGGTCACTTTATTAGGGACATCATTGTCTTGTCCCTGTTCCCAGGTGGGTCACTTTATTAGGGACATCATTGTCTTGTCTCTGTTCACAGGTGGGTCACTTTATTAGGAACATCATTGTTCTGTCCCTGTTCCCAGGTGGGTCACTTTATTAGGGACATCATTGTCTTCTCCCTGTTCCCAGGTGGGTCACTTTATTAGGGACATCATTGTCCTGTCCCTGTTCCCAGGTGGGTCACTTTTAGGGACATCGTTGTCTTGTCTCTGTTCCCAGGTGGGTCACTTTATTAGGAAGTCATTGTCTTGTCCCTGTTCCCAGGTGGGTCACTTTATTAGGGACATCATTGTCTTGTCCCTGTTCCCAGGTGGGTCACTTTATTAGGGACATCATTGTCTTGTCCCTGTTCCCAGGTGGGTCACTTTATTAGGGACATCATTGTCTTGTCCCTGTTCCCAGGTGGGTCACTTTATTAGGGACGTCATTGTCTTGTCTCTGTTCACAGGTGGGTCACTTTATTAGGGACATCATTGTCTTCTCCCTGTTCCCAGGTGGGTCACTTTATTAGGGACATCATTGTCCTGTCCCTGTTCCCAGGTGGGTCACTTTTAGGGACATCGTTGTCTTGTCTCTGTTCCCAGGTGGGTCACTTTATTAGGAAGTCATTGTCTTGTCCCTGTTCCCAGGTGGGTCACTTTATTAGGGACATCATTGTCTTCTCCCTGTTCCCAGGTGGGTCACTTTATTAGGGACGTCATTGTCTTGTCCCTGTTCCCAGGTGGGTCACTTTATTAGGGACATAATTGTCTTGTCCCTGTTCACAGGTGGGTCGCTTTATTAGGGACATCATTGTCTTGTCCCTGTTCCCAGGTGGGTCACTTTATTAGGGACATCATTGTCTTGTCCCTGTTCCCAGGTGGGTCACTTTATTAGGGACATCATTGTCTTGTCCCTGTTCCCAGGTGGGTCGCTTTATTAGGGACATCATTGTCTTGTCCCTGTTCCCAGGTGGGTCGCTTTATTAGGGACATCATTGTCTTGTCCCTGTTCCCAGGTGGGTCGCTTTATTAGGGACATCATTGTCTTGTCCCTGTTCCCAGGTGGGTCGCTTTATTAGGGACATCATTGTCTTGTCCCTGTTCCCAGGTGGGTCACTTTATTAGGGACATCATTGTCTTGTCCCTGTTCCCAGGTGGGTCACTTTATTAGGGACGTCATTGTCTTGTCCCTGTTCCCAGGTGGGTCACTTTATTAGGGACATCATTGTCTTGTCCCTGTTCCCTGGTGGGTCACTTTATTAGGGACATCATTGTCTTGTCCCTGTTCACAGGTGGGTCACTTTATTAGGGACGTCATTGTCTTGTCCCTGTTCCCAGGTGGGTCACTTTATTAGGGACATCATTGTCTTGTCCCTGTTCCCAGGTGGGTCACTTTATTAGGGACATCATTGTCTTGTCCCTGTTCCCAGGTGGGTCACTTTATTAGGGACATCATTGTCTTGTCCCTGTTCCCATGTGGGTCACTTTATTAGGGACATCGTTGTCCTGTCCCTGTTCCCAGGTGGGTCACTTTATTAGGGACATCATTGTCTTGTCCCTGTTGCCAGGTGGGTCACTTTATTAGGGACATCATTGTCTTGTCTCTGTTCACAGGTGGGTCACTTTATTAGGGACATCATTGTCTTGTCTCTGTTCACAGGTGGGTCACTTTATTAGGGACATCATTGTCTTGTCCCTGTTCCCAGGTGGGTCGCTTTATTAGGGACATCATTGTCTTGTCCCTGTTCCCAGGTGGGTCACTTTATTAGGGACATCATTGTCTTGTCCCTGTTCACAGGTGGGTCACTTTATTAGGGACATCATTGTCTTGTCCCTGTTCCCAGGTGGGTCACTTTATTAGGGACATCATTGTCTTGTCCCTGTTCCCAGGTGGGTCACTTTATTAGGGACGTCATTGTCTTGTCCCTGTTCCCAGGTGGGTCGCTTTATTAGGGACATCATTGTCTTGTCCCTGTTCACAGGTGGGTCACTTTATTAGGGACATCATTGTCTTGTCCCTGTTCCTAGGTGGGTCACTTTATTAGGGACATCATTGTCTTTTCCCTGTTCCCAGGTGGGTCACTTTATTAGGGACATCATTGTCTTGTCCCTGTTCCCAGGTGGGTCACTTTATTAGGGACATCATTGTCTTCACCCTGCATTCTAGCTCATTTTGATTATTAGGGACCGAGTCCCTTTAGGACAGAGGACCCTATTGTATTTCTAGCGTTTTATTATTATACCGCCGCCTCTTTGAGCTGTAATTTGACACCCTTAACATGCTTCAGAACTCACCAACTCACACATCAGGACTGGCAAAAATTGCGATCTAATCAAAAAACCAAACCCCAAAACTCAAAATTGCGCTCTAGCGCCCCCAAGGAAGAAAAAACAGACAACTGCCTGTAACTCCCAGTAGGAATGTCGTAGAGACATGAAACAAAAACCTCTATGTAGGTCTCACTTAGACCTATATTTCATACACTGACAATCCCCAGCAAAAATCAACAGGAAGTTTGCAATTCCCTTTTCAAAACAAAAGTTGTGTAAAAACAGTCACCTTTTTTCAAATATTATCTCCTCTGAGCGCGTTTGTCGTGTCGGCTTCAAATTAGCACAGGAGAGATTGAACCCTTCTGATTAAAAGTTGATGAAAGAGTTTTAATTACTGCTCCAGTTTGGATTTTATGAGCCCTCAAAGTCGGTCCCGTCCATCGCTGCCTGCAGCTTTAATTTAAACCTAAAATTCATGCGTTTTGAGACATGTCTCCATCCTGCAAGTATGGGAACAGTTAAAATTATAACAAGCTAATGTTAGCATGCTAATGTTTTATGCTATCATTTTTGCCAATTTGATTCATTTCAACCTAAAAATCATGGATTTTGACACTCGGCACCATCTTACAAGTGTGCTAACTTCCCCCCATGTTAGCATGCTAACATTTTATGCTAGCATTTTTACACATTTTATTTACATAAGCCTAAAAATCATAGATTAGCACAACACGATTCGATTCAATTCTTGGGGGTAATGACTTGATTCTTGATTCAAAATCGATGCTTTTTTAAGAACGTTTGGTGTCAGTTCTATGATTAACTACATTCGTCCATAAAATAGATAACAGCTTTGATTAATTTCTATATTTCTTCAAAGAAAACTGGATTTGTTTAACAAAATTATACCCAAACATTTAATAAATGTGTACAGCAGATCTAGATCATCTACATCAGGGGTGCTCATTACGTCGATCGCGAGCTACCGGTCGATCTCGGAGGGTGTGTCAGTTGATCACCAGCCAGGCATTAAAAAAATAGTCCTAAAAATGAGCGATCATAAATCTTCACTATGACGTCACTTTATTGACATTCACGGCACCCGAGGGTCTTCTGAGATGACGCTGGCTGCTGCCAGCTCATTACAATTACCGACTGGAAGGCGAGAAACACTTTATTTCAACAGACTCTGGCGCCGTACCTGTCGTCAAAACTCCAAAGACCGACTGCACAGTTGCGCTAACAAAACGAGTCTCAGAAAGCTGGCGTGCACAAGCTAGCAAGCTACGGAGTTTGCCGACAATGTATTTCTTGTAAAGTGTATACAAAGGAGTACGGAAGCTGGACAAATAAGATGCCAAAAACCAACCACTTTCATGTGGTATTGGACAGAAAGGAGGACTTTTTTCTCCTCCATTCGAAAATGCGGACATTATCATCACCACTGTCTGATTCTAATCAATGCAAAAGTCATCAGAATCAGGTAATACACCAACTTATATTCTTGTCTTCATGAAATAATGGAATCTATATGTGTTAAACATGCCTGTATTATCTTTAAACACCTTTAACTTATTAACAATATTAACTATATGTGTTAAACATGCTTGTATTATCATTAAACAGCTTTAACTTGTTAACAATATTAACTATATGTGTTAAACATGCTTGTATTATCTTTAAACACCTTTAACTTATTAATAATATTAACTATATGTATTAAACATGCTTGTATTATCATTAAACACCTTTAACTTGTTAACAATATTAACTATATATATTAAACATGCTTGCATTATCTTTAAACACCTTTAACTTGTTAACAATATTAACTATATGTATTAAACATACTTGTATTATCATTAAACACCTTTAATTTATTAACGATATTAACTATATGTATTAAACGTTCTTGTATTATCATTAAACACCTTTAATTTATTAACAATATTAACTATATGTGTTAAACATGCTTGCATTATCATTAAACACCTTTAACTTATTAACAAAAACATATATTTCATAAATAAGTAAATATAAATTATATATATGAATGAGGTAGATCCCCACGACTTGATCAATTGAAAAGTAGCTCACCTTCAGAAAAAGTGTGAGCACCCCTGGTCTACATCAACAATATGATTTGCTGGACAGGGCAAATATATATTTTTAAATTGATTTAGGATTTTTTAAAATCAATTAATCATAATTCATTCAAAAAGAAAAATGTTTTAAACCCCTATGAGGCATGTTTAACAAGTTGCAACACAGTCCCATTATAAGGTGTTCATGATGCTTCTTCTGGGGTTTGTGGTGTCCAGGTGTGATCGAGCACGGCCTGGTGGACTCGTCTCACTACAGACCCAAGAGCAGCACGTCCGAGGACCTGCTGGACAGCGTCCCCGGGGCCGAGGGCTTCGTCTCCGTGTCGGCCAGCGACGTCCCGCCGCCGTCCTCGCCCTCCAGGGGCGGCGCCGGCGATGATAACAACCACCTGAAGCCGCCGTCCCGCACGTCCCCGGAGTCCTCCGAGAGCGACTGGGAGACCCTGGACCCCGGCGTGTTGGAGGAGGGGCCCAAGGACGAGGGGAAGGAGGCGGCGCCGGACGCCTTCGAGTCCAAGCCGACCACGCCCATCACGGCGCAGCCCATCGGCGGGCAGGGAGGGGTGACGCAGGGGCTGGTGTCGGGTCTGGAGGAGGACCAGTACGGACTGCCGCTCGCCATTTTCACCAAAGTAAACAAAGATGGCGGCTTGGCGTTCCTGCGGCCTGATCCTAACATTTAGTCCTTGCAGGGTTACTTGTGTCTGCCCTACATGGCGCTGCAGCAGCACCACCTCCTGCTGGACGTGGCGGTGCGCGGCTTCGTTGCCGGGGCGACCAACATCCTCTTCCGCCAGCAGAGGCACCTCAGCGACGCCGTCATCGAGGTGAGTGAAACCCCTGACCCCGCCCTTCCCGCGCAAACCGTCCTGATGGCTGCCGCCGTGGCAGGTGGAGGACGCGGCGGTCCACATCCAGGACGCCGAGCTGCGCAAGACCCTCAGCCTGACCACGGCCGACCTGCGCTTCGCCGACTACCTGGTCAAGCACGTGACGGAGAACCGCGACGACGTCTTCCTGGACGGCACGGGCTGGGAGGGCGGGGACGAGTGGATCCGGGCGCAGTTCACGCTCTACATCCACGCCCTGCTGGCGTCCTCCCTGCAGCAAGGTGGGAGGAGTCATCTTCTTGTTTCATGGTGGGACCACGCCCACACTGCTGATGGAGCAGGAAGTCCTTCAACTAATAATCCACTTGAAATTGGAGGCTAATTGTGTGAATGTTCCACACATTCTTCTTATTCTCCAGATTTTGGCGCGCTCTACCTTGCACATTTTTCACCCTATTCAAACCGTTCTAACGTCAAACTGTTCATCCTATTCGGGAATCGCGGGCGTTTCCTTGACAAATTGCAAAAATTCCAAGTTTTCCGGGACATTTTTCCCATTTAAAATGATTTGGCCATTTTTCAAACTTTCACCATTTACACATTTGTCAAACCATTCCACCTTCAACATATTCCATCATCCTGGAAATTCAAACTACCTATTTTTCAAAGTTAAAAAAAATTCCAGGATTTTCCAGAATTCCTGGTTTTCCAAAGCCCTATTTTCACCCTTTTTTCTAGCGACTAATCCTTCCACATTTTTCAACCCACTTCAACCGTTCCACCATCAAATCATTCCTCTTAATCAGGACAAAAAACTAAGTTGTTTTTTGAACTGGAAACATTCTAGTTTTTCCCGAAATTCCAGGAATTCCTTAATACCATTTCTCAATTCAACATGTTACGACAACATTTCTCGACCGATTAGAAACGTTCCAACACCAACTCATTCAAACCATTCAAGTTTTTTACCATTTTCAAAACAATTCCTGCTTTTCCCGAAATTCCCACATTTTGGGGAAATTCCCATTGAAATTAATGGGACTTTCTTCAAATTGCCACATTTTTCATCTGATTCAAACTGTTCCAACTTCAAAATATTCGGCCTGTTTGGGAATTGTGTGCTCTACTTCAACAATTCTAAAAAAATTTACAGGATTTTCCATAATTCCTGGTTTTCCAAAGCCCTATTTTCACCCTTTCTCCTTCCACATTTTTCAACCCACTTCAACCGTTCCACCGTCCAAACATTCCTCTTAACCAGGACAATAAACTAAGCTGTTTTTTTAACTGGAAAAAAATCCCGGTTTTCCAGGAATTCCTTAATACCATTTCTCAATTCAACATGTTACTACTTTAACATTTCTCGACCGATTACAAAAGTTCCAACACCAACCATTTCAACTCATTCAAACCGTTCAAGTTTTTTACCATTTTCAAAAAAAAATCCCGCTTTTCCCGAAATTCCCATTGAAACCAATGGGATTTTCTTCAAATTTCCACCATTTTTATCTGATTCAAACTGTTCCAACTTCAAACTGTTAAGCCTATTCAGGAATCGCGGGCTTTCCTTTGACAAATTCCCAGAATTCCAAGTTTTCCGGGACATTTTTCCCATTCAAAATGAATTGGCCATTTGTCAACCGATTCAAACCATTCCACCTTCAACATATTCCATCATCCTGGAAATTCAAACTACCTATTTTTCAAAGTTAAAAAAAATTCAAGGATTTTCCAGAATTCCTGGTTTTCCAAAGCCCAAATTTCACCCTTTTTCTAGCGACTAATCCTTCCACATTTTTCTACCCACTTCAACCGTTCCACCGTCCAAACATTCCTCTTAACCAGGACAAAAAACTAGGCTGTTTTTTTAACTGGAAAAAAATCCCGGTTTTCCAGGAATTCTGTAATACCATTTCTCAATTCAACATGTTACTACTTTAACATTTCTCGACCGATTAGAAAAGTTCCAACACCAACCATTTCAACTCATTCAAACCGTTCAAGTTTTTTACCATTTTCAAAAAAAAATCCCGCTTTTCCCGAAATTCCCAAATTTTGGGGAAATTCCCATTGAAATCAATGGGATTTTCTTCAAATTTCCACTATTTTTATCTGATTCAAACTGTTCCAACTTCAAACTGTTAAGCCTATTCAGGAATCGCGGGCTTTCCTTTGACAAATTACAAAAATTCCCAGAATTCCAAGTTTTCCGGGACATTTTTCCCATTCAAAATGAATTGACCATTTGTCAACCGATTCAAACCATTCCACCTTCAACATATTCCATCATCCTGGAAATTCAAACTACCTATTTTTCAAAGTTGAAAAAAATTCCAGGATTTTCCAGAATTCCTGGTTTTCCAAAGCCCTATTTTTACCCTTTTTTCTAGCGACTAATCCTTCCACATTTTTCAACCCACTTCAACCGTTCCACCGTCCAAACATTCCTCTTAACCAGGACAAAAAACTAAGCTGTTTTTTTAATTGGAAAAAAATCCCGGTTTTCCAGGAATTCCGTAATACCATTTCTCAATTCAACATGTTACTACTTTAACATTTCTCGACCGATTAGAAAAGTTCCAACACCAACCATTTCAACTCATTCAAACCTTTCAAGTTTTTTACCATTTTCAAAAAAAAATCCCGCTTTTCCCGAAATTCCCATTGAAATCAATGGGATTTTCTTCAAATTTCCACCATTTTTATCTGATTCAAACTGTTCCAACTTCAAACTGTTAAGCCTATTCAGGAATCGTGGGCTTTCCTTTGACAAATTACAAAAATTCCCAGAATTCCAAGTTTTCCGGGACATTTTTCCCATTCAAAATGAATTGACCATTTGTCAACCGATTCAAACCATTCCACCTTCAACACATTCCACCATCCTGGAAATTCTACCTTTTTTCCAAGTTAAAAAAAATTCCAGGATTTTCCAGAATTCCTGGTTTTCCAAAGGCTTATTTTCACAATTTTTTCTAGCGACTAATCCTTCCACATTTTTCAACCCACTTCAACCGTTCCACCATCAAATCATTCCTCTTAATCAGGACAAAAAAATAAGTTGTTTTTTGAACTGGAAAAATTCCCGGTTTTCCAGGAATTCCGTTATACAATTTCTCAATTCAACATATTACTACTTTAACATATTTTGTACTTCTCCCTACGTCCGTGTACATAGCGGCATTTTAAAAAGTCATACATTTTACTTTTTGAAACCAATAATTTACGATATTACATTTTAAAGCATTTATCGGCCGATATCGGCAGTCCGATATTATCGGACATCCCTAATATTAAGTAAGAAAAGATGAGGCATTTTAATAACGCATATTATGTGGATGAACTGTTCATACTGATAAAAATATGACATAGTCCCTTTCAAATTTGGCTAAGTTTCTCTTCAAAAATCAGGGTTCGTTCTTTGCCTGTAATAAGTCAAATACTGCCCTCATGTGGATGATGCGTGTACGTCATTTAACATGTCTTCTATGTCTCAGATAACGAGAGGCTGCTGGCGGATTACGGCGCTCCCTTCATCACCGCCTGGAAGATCACACACAACTACCGCCTGTGGCACAGCAACGCGCACCCCGCCATGGCCGCCGTCACCCCGGGGTACCACTGTCACCGTGTCTTTATACGCCGTCTTCCTGCCCGCGACTAACGCCCCTCTTCTCTGCTGCAGACATCCTTTCCAGGGACAGTACAGCGTGGCCGATGTCAAACTTCGACTGTCGCAGTGAGTCCTCTTTTTTTTGGTCGTTTTTTACAGCAAAAAAAAAAAGAGGGAAGAAAAAAAATGCTAACTTCTATATTAAAATGCTAATGTTTTATGATAGCATTTGTGCAAATTTTGTTAGTATAAACCATTTTAAAAGTACGCAACCTTTTCCTATGTCATCATGTTAGCGTACTGACATTTTATGGTAGCATTTTTGCAAATTTCCTACATGGAAACTCAAAAATCATGGTGCCATCTTACAAAAATGCTAACTTCTATATTAAAATGCTAAATGTTTTATGTTAGCATTTGTGCTAATGTTATTAGTATAAACCATCTTAGAAGTACGCAACCTTTTCCTATGTCATCATGTTAACGTCACTAACATTTTATGGTAGAATTTTTGCACATTTTCTACATAGAAACTCAAAAATCATGGCGCTATCTTACAAACCCCGTTTCCATATGAGTTGGGAAATTGTGTTAGATGTAAATATAAACGGAATACAATAATTTGCAAATAATTTTCAACCCATATTCAGTTGAATGCGTTCAAACTCAAACTTTATTTTTTTTTTTTTGCAAATAATAATTAACTTAGAATTTCATGGCTGCAACACGTGCCAAAATAGTTGGGAAAGGGCATGTTCACCACTGTGTTACATGGCCTTTCCTTTTAACAACACTCAGTAAACGTTTGGGAACTGAGGAGACACATTTTTTTAAGCTTCTCAGGTGGAATTCTTTCCCATTCTTGCTTGATGTACAGCTTAAGTTGTTCAACAGTCCGGGGGTCTCCGTTGTGCTATTTTAGGCTTCATTATGTGCCACACATTTTCAATGGGAGACAGGTCTGGACTACAGGCAGGCCAGTCTAGTACCCGCACTCTTTTACTATGAAGCCACGTTGATGTAACACGTGGCTTGGCATTGTCTTGCTGAAATAAGCAGGGGCGTCCATGGTAACGTTGCTTGGATGGCAACATATGTTGCTCCAAAACCTGTATGTACCTTTCAGCATTAATGGTGCCTTCACAGATGTGTAAGTTACCCATGTCTTGGGCACTAACACACCCCCATACCATCACAGATGCTGCCTTTTATACTTTGCGCCTATAACAATCCGGATGGTTCTTTTCCTCTTTGGTCCGGAGGACACGACGTCCAGTTTCCAAAAACTATTTGAAATGTGGAATCGTCAGACCGCAGAACACTTTTCCACTTTGTATCAGTCCATCTTAGATGAGCTCAGGCCCAGCGAGGCCGACAGCGTTTCTGGGTGTTGTTGATAAACTGTTTTCGCCTTGCACAGGAGAGTTTTAACTTGCACTTACAGATGTAGCGACCAACTGTAGTTACTGACAGTGGGTTTCTGAAGTGTTCCTGAGCCCATGTGGTGATATCTTTTACACATCGATGTCGCTTGTTGATGCAGTACAGCCTGAGGGATCGAAGGTCACGGGCTTAGCTGCTTACGTGCAGTGATTTCTCCAGATTCTCTGAATCCTTTGATGATATTACGGATCGTAGATGGTGAAATCCCTAAATTCCTTGCAATAGCTGGTTGAGAAAGGTTTTTCTTAAACTGTTCAACAATTTGCTCACGCATGTGTTGACAAAGTGGTGACCCTTGCCCCATCCTTGTTTGTGAATGACTGAGCATTTCATGGAATCTACTTTTATACCCAATCATGGCACCCACCTGTTCCCAATTTGCCTGCACACCTGTGGGATGTTCGATGAGCATTCCTCAACTTTATCAGTATTTATTGCCACCTTTCCCAACTTCTTTGTCACGTGTTGCTGGCATCAAATTCTAAAGTTAATGATTATTTGCACAAAAAAAAAAGTTTATCAGTTTGAACATCAAATATGTTGTCTTTATAGTGCATTCAACTGAATATGGGTTGAAAAGGATTTGCAAATCATTGTATTCCGTTTATATTTACATCTAACACAATTTCCCAACTCATATGGAAACGGGGTTTGTACAAAAATGCTAACGTCTCCTATATTAAAATGCTAATGTTTTATGTTAGCATTTGTGCAAATGTATATATAGTACAAACCAGGGGTCGGCAACCCGCGGCTCCGAAGCCGCATGCGGCCCTTTGATCACTCTGATGCGGCTCAGCAGCTTACTTGCTGAACCCCCCGATTTTCCCGTGAGACTTCCGGACTTCAGTTTCTCTCGCAGAAAACTCCCCCGGGATTAATATTCACCGATTTTCACCCTTACAGCTATAATAAGGGCGTACCATGATGGTACAACATTTGGCGCCTTCTACAATTTATATTAACAGCGTGCTAGCCCAACACTTGTTATACAATATACATCTTCTGCTTGCACACGTACGTGACAGCAAGGCATACTTGGTCAACAGCCACACAGGTTACACTGACGGTGACCATATAAAACAACTTTAACACTCTTACTAATAATGCGCCACACTTTGAACCAAAACCAAACAAGAATGACAAACCCATTTCGGGAGAACATCTGCACCTTAACACAACATAAACACAACAGAACAAACACCCAGAATCCCATGCAGCCCTGACTCTTCCGGGCTATATTATACACCCCTGCTACCACCAAACCCCGCCCCCACCCCAACCCTGCTCCCTCACACATCAACCCCCCCATCCCCCTCTCTCTGTGCGTCGGTTGAGGTGGGCGGGGTTTGGTAGCGGGGGTGTATAATGTATCCCGGAAGAGTTAGGGCTGCATGGCATTCTGGGTATTTGTCCTGTTGTATTTATGTTGTGTTAAGGTGCAGATGTTCTACCGAAATGTGTTTGTCATTCTTGTTTGGTGTGGGTTCACAGTGTGGCGCATTATTAGTAAGAGTGTTAAAACATTTTTTATACCGCCACCGTCAGTGTAACCTGTGTGGTTGTTGACCAAGTATGCGTTGCTGTCACCTACATGAGCAAGCAAAAGCCACATACAACGTGAGGCTGACCAGGCACACGGTTTATGGTGGGTGTTATATGCTGTACCAACACGGCACGCATGACGCTGACAAGCGCCGTTCAGTTAAAACCTGCGTGCCGCACCAGCTTTCAAATCCCATATAAAAGGTGTGGGCAGCGTGTCTGAGACCCCTGGTTTATACATAGCACAAAGCAAAAAAAAATCTTTGTATACAGTGTTATTTCATTTAAAATTTCATAAATTTTTTGCGGCTCCCATAGTTTTCTATAATTTGTGAAACTGGTCAAAATGGCTCTTTCACTGGTAAAGGTTGCCGACCCCTGGTATAAAACCATCTTAGAAGTACGCAACCTTTTCCTATGTCATCATGTTAACGTCACTGACATTTTATGGTAGCATTTTTGCAAATTCTATACATAGAAACTCAAAAATCATGGCGCCATTTCCCAACTTAGGCGACCGAGTAACAAGACTGTGTAAACAGGATATGAGGTTTGTGCTGTAGTGGACAGGAAGTGATGTCCCCAAAATGGCAGCTTGACCAGCACGAAATAGTTGAATAACAGTGAAGAACTGACCTGGTCTGTGGTTCTCGGCACAGCTCGGTGAACAGCAGCGAGCGAGGGAAGAAGCTGGGGAACGCCATGATGACCACCAGCAGGAGCGTGGTGCAGACCAGCAAGGCCGTGGGTGAGAAGATGACAGTTTCAGTGGTAGCAGGGGGGTGTGGTCTGTAAAAACCTCATACCTTGGCTGTCCCCCGCAGGTCAGTCGGTGGGCGGAGCCTTGACCAGCGCCAAGTCGGCCATGTCCTCGTGGTTCTCCACCCTGGCCCAGCCCGCCGCGGGGTCCCAGCCGGGAGAGCCCGAGCCCGCCACGGAAGTCAAACCCTGACCACGTCCCGCTTCCTCCTTGGCTGTAAGTGGGCGGAGCTAGCGCAAAGCCAACGTCATGAAGGGCGGGGCAAAAGTTGGTTCCCTCCACACACACACACACACACACACACACACACAGCTGGTCCACCCTCCATGACAGGAAGGTGGCGCCGACGAGTACTTCCTGTAAGACACTGGGGGGGGTGTGAAAAATGTGTGTTCCATAGAAAAATCTCATTGTGAACAAATTCCAAGGGGGGGTGTGAGAGGTAATAGCGTGCATCTTGACAAATGCAGACCGATTATTAAAATTCGCTTCAAAACGGAGCGGGAAATGAAAATGTTTTGTTCCCTAGAAAAATCTCATTGTGAACAAGTTCCAAGGGGGGGCGTGAGAGGTAATAGCATGCAGCTTGACAAATGCAGACTGATAATTAACATTCCCTTCAAAAGGGGGCGTGAAACATTTTTGTTCCCTAGAAAAATTTCATTGTGAACAAGTTCCAAGGGGGGGGGCGTGAGAAGTAATAGCGTGCATCTTGACAAATGCAGACGATAATTAAAATTTGCTTCAAAAGGGGGGGCGTGAAAATGTTGTGTTCCCTAGAAAAATCTCATTGTGAACAAGTTCCAAGGGGGGGCGTGAGAGGTAAAATAGCATGCATCTTGACAAATGCAGACGATAATTAAAATTCGCTTCAAAAGGGGGGGCGTGAAAATGTTTTGTTCCCTAGAAAAATCTTATTGTGAACAAGTTCCAAGGGGGGGCATGAGAGGTAATAGCGTGCATCTTGACAAATGCAGACCGATGATTAAAATTTGCTTCAAAAAGGAGCGGGAAATGAAAATGTTTTGTTCCCTAGAAAAATCTCATTGTGAACAAGTTCCAAGGGGGGGCGTGAGAGGTAAAATAGCATGCATCTTGACAAATGCAGACGATAATTAAAATTCGCTTCAAAAGGGGGGGCGTGAAAATGTTTTGTTCCCTAGAAAAATCTTATTGTGAACAAGTTCCAAGGGGGGGCGTGAGAGGTAATAGCGTGCATCTTGACAAATGCAGACGATAATTAAAATTTGCTTCAAAAAGGGGGGGGGGGGGCGTGAAAATGTTTTGTTCCCTAGAAAAATCTCATTGTGAACAAGTTCCAAGGGGGGGTGTGAGAGGTAATAGAGTGCATCTTGACAAATGCAGACCGATAATTAAAATTCCCTTCAAAAGGGGGGGTGAAAAATGTTTGTTCCTTAGAAAAATTTAATTGTGAACAAGTTCCATAGGGGGGGCGTGAGAGGTAATAGTGTGCATCTTGACAAATGCAGACCGATAATTAAAATTCCCTTCAAAAGGGGTGTGTGAAAAATGTTTGTTCCTTAGAAAAATTTAATTGTGAACAAGTTCCAAAGGGGGGCGTGAGAGGTAATAGCGTGCATCTTGACAAATGCAGACGATAATTAATTCACTTCAAAAGGGGGGGCGTGAAAATGTTTTGTTACCTAGAAAAATCTTATTGTGAACAAGTTCCAAGGGGGGGCGTGAGAGGTAATAGCATGCATCTTGACAAATGCAAACCGATAATTAAAATTCGCTTCAAAAAGGAGCGGAAAATGAAAATGTTTTGTTCCCTAGAAAAATCTCATTGTGAACAAGTTCCAGGGGGGGGGGGCGTGAGAGGTAATAGCATGCATCTTGACAAATGCAGACGATAATTAATTCGCTTCAAAAGGGGGGGGCGTGAAAATGTTTTGTTACCTAGAAAAATCTTATTGTGAAGAAGTTCCAAGGGGGGACGTGAGAGTTAATAGCATGCATCTTGACAAATGCAGACGATAATTAAAATTAGCTTAAAAAGGGGGGGGGGGGGGGGCGTGAAAATGTTTTGTTCGTGAGAAAAATCTTATTGTGAACAAGTTCCAAGGGGGGGCGTGAGAGGTAATAGCGTGCATCTTGACAAATGCAGACGATAATTAATTCACTTCAAAAGGGGGGGCGTGAAAATGTTTTGTTACCTAGAAAAATCTTATTGTGAACAAGTTCCAAGGGGGGGCGTGAGAAGTAATAGCATGCATCTTGACAAATGCAAACCGATAATTAAAATTCGCTTCAAAAAGGAGCGGAAAATGAAAATGTTTTGTTCCCTAGAAAAATCTCATTGTGAACAAGTTCCAAGGGGGGGGGGGGGGGGGGGCATGAGAGGTAATAGCATGCATCTTGACAAATGCAGACGATAATTAATTCGCTTCAAAAGGGGGGGCGTGAAAATGTTTTGTTACCTAGAAAAATCTTATTGTGAACAAGTTCCAAGGGGGGACGTGAGAGTTAATAGCATGCATCTTGACAAATGCAGACGATAATTAAAATTAGCTTCAAAAGGGGGGGGGGGGCGTGAAAATGTTTTGTTCCTGAGAAAAATCTTATTGTGAACAAGTTCCAAGGGGGGGCATGAGAGGTAATAGTGTGCATCTTGACAAATGCAGACCGATAATTAACTTTCCCTTCAAAATTAGAAACGTTGCTTTAGAAAAATTTAAACTGTGAGCAAGTTCCAACATGGTGCTTCTTAAATGGGGGAGGGGGGGCACTATGAGGTATCAGGGGAAAGGGGGCGTGAGAGGCAATGGTGTAATAGCATCTTTGGTGTTAGTAATCTTGACACATACTGTAGCGAAAGGATTCTTATGGCCCCGTTCCTGGGTGGATTTCACGTGAGCTTTCGATGGGGGGGGGTGTTAACCGTTTGCAATGCGGTCTGCTGAAAATGATGGAAAGCGCCACTCTACATAGGAACTGACGCTGAGGTCAAAGTTGAAATTGCCACCAAAACACATTTTACGATACTCAACACTCCACTGTCTTCTGGCGGCTAAAGTGGATTGTGCATGCTCCAAATCTGTCACGTTTCATGCGTCAGGTAAACTGCAAAAGAATGGAGCATTTAAATCCTCTTCCTACTGTACAGATAAAAACAAAGCTTCAGGAGGGTTAGGAAAACAATTGTGTGAGAAGGCTTAGCATGATGTATTTCGACACATTGGAATATATTTGTATTCCCGCATGAACCAATGCCTTTTAAATATTTATACATAAAAGTATTTTAGGTGCATTAGTTTGCACAGATAAAGGGTTTTAAGCTGATATGAAGAATATTGACGCTGTTATTGAGAGAGCCACAGTGTTAGGACAAGCATCAGTGTGATCAAAACTGACAAAGCCAGGTTGTTTGGCTATTTTCTGCCTAGCAACACCATTTCACGTGTGGTGTAAAAGCTCTTCAATCCAAATAGAAAAGATCTATATTCATGTTATGTCCGGACACTGGAGACGGTCCTGATGTTTGCAGACTTTTATGTATTTCAACTGTCATGTTTTATCTTGTAAAAGTGTGCTTTTTTATGCTAATTGGAGCTCTGCTGGATGAGAAGCATGTTTTTTTTTTTTTTGGTTTTGTTTACTCCGTCCTGCTGCGTCTCTGCTCTTGTTTTGATGCAGGTGGGGGAAAAAAAACAAAAAAACACAAAGCGGGTTTTGGTTTCTTTTTGTATTCCTGTTGATATATTTTCATTTTGTACTGAAGAAATGATCAGACTATTTTTCCTGATGCTTGCAGATGCTATATTGATGTACTGAAAATAAAGGCTACCACGGGCTGGTATTACTTTGGAGACTTCCTTTTTTTTTTTTTTTAAATGAGGGGAAAAAAAACTAAAACTTTTTTGGTAAGTTTTTTAATAAGTTAACGTTCATTCCAAATACAGTGCCAAAGGAATATAATGCAGCCAAACATGCTAGACACGTCCGCCATGAAGCACCTGTGCTCACGGTTTAAGGTTCCCTCCCCCAGGCCGCCGCACTACTGCTAGTGGTTGCTTGGGACTGGTTTCCATGGCAACAGCCCTGGGCCAGCCCCCTCTCCCTTCGCAACCAATCAGGAATTGTTACTGGGACGGGACAAAGGGGGTTCTAGCCACAGTCACACTACAGTAATATTAAATTAAAAAAACAACTAATACAAAATAGACCTGGTTATTTTCCCAACACTAGAACACATCTTTTCAACATATGAAAAATAGATATTTGTATCATATACACACATATATATATATATATTTTTCAGCAGCTTGGAAATAAAAAATAAACCGATAGTGGAGGTGTGTGTGTGTGTTTGCGACCATGTGACTCACGGCGTGAGGCGTAGACTGCTGGTTGTGTGGAAGGCCTGAGCGGGGAGGCGTGGCCTGTGGAGGCGGCGAGGTGGCGGGCGACCAGACCTGCAGGCACTCGCGACACCTCCGCCACTTTTTACCAAAAAAAAAAAAAAAAAAAAAAAAAATCAAAAGAAAACTGCTGCCGCACTGCAAGGCCTTTTTTTGAGGGGAAAAAAGACGCACATCCGAAGTGTTGGGAGGAACTAAAAGATGGCGCTCGGCCTGGGCTGATAATATGGTCAGCATTATTTAGAGAGCACTAATGTCATCATAATAACACCAGTCATCCTTTTAAGAACTTTGAAGGGGGAACTGCACTTTTTGTGCAATGTTGCTTATCGTTCACAGTCCTTTTTTATGCATTCTAAGTCATAAAATACAGCAAGTAGGAGGTGGCTAACAATGCAGATAAATATGCACCCATAAAACGGTCTATTAAAAAAAAATCCCAGCCCAAAACCGCCAACAATACTCCATTTACATCTTGTGAGCTGAATATTAACAAGCATTAACGATATTGTTATTATAAGTGGCGCCGAGAGAGAGGACTAACGAGCTTATGCTGCTATATTGCTATACCGAAATGGTGAGCTGCTGCATCGCCGCCAAGTTGGTGAAAGTTAATTCTAGATTATAAATCATGCCTCTCACCTGGATAATGGAAGGATGTGGACATAAACCGACATAAATCCAATTTATGAGAGATGGTGAGAAAGACACAGACTCTTTTGCGTCAACTTTTTTTTTTCTTCTTTTAAACCTGCGATTATGATGAATGCTTTATCTAAACGGGAAGATATAAACATCCCAACAGTCAGTATTCCAGTGAGAGCAGACATTGTACAGTACGTGATTGTTTTTTTTTTTTTATGTTCGTAGTTTTGTATTTATTGTTTAGCACTTAGCAAAACTGCTACATGATGCTTAAAGTTTCACTAAAGCTGCATCTTCTAAAACCTGTAGCTCATCCTCCTTATATTCAGGCTCAAAAATATAAGTCTCTGTATCATCATTTGTCCCAAAGTACTCTTTGTGGTTTTCTCTTGAAGTCTGCATGATTAGTCTACCCGAGGGCAGCTGTGGCTACAAATGTAGCTTACCACCACCAGGTGTGAATGAACGATGGGTTCCCACTTCTCTGTGAGCGCTTTGAGTATCTATAAAAAAGCGCGATATAAAATCGAATCCATTATTATTATTATGTTGTTGAAGAGAAAAGCAAACGCTGTGATGTGATTGTGAAATTAATCCGCCGCCATATGCTTCAAATGAGCAAAAGACATAAATATGACATATATACTTAAAGCACGTAAATAAACCTTGATGGAGGTTTTTGGAGCACTTCATTAACAGAATAGAGCAACTCCCATCACTTCCTTTGTTAGCTGACGCTTGCTAGCATTTATTTACAAGTCAGAATGCATTAAAAAAAAACATGTCTTAGATAAGGATTGTGAATGATAGGCAAAGATTGCGGACGACTGACAAGAGGGTTTACTTTGTTCATTTAATGCACCCTCCTGTACCCTGTATCGATTACTGTTATCAAGTTCATTTATTATTGTTTGTCAAAGATTGCAGGCGACTGACAAGAGGGTTCACTCTGTTCATTTAATTCTAGAGGGACAAAGATTGCGGACGGCTGACAAGCGGGTTCACTCTGGTCATTAAAGGAGGGTTCACTCTGTTCATTTAATTCCGGAGGCACAAAGATTGCGTACGATTGACAAGCGGGTTCACTTTGTCAATTTAATTCCGGAGAAACAATGACTGACGAGCGGTTTCTCCCTGGTCATTAAAGGAGGGTTCACTCTGTTCATTTAATTCTAGAGGGACAAAGATTGCGGATGGCTGACAAGCGGGTTCACTCTGTTCATTACAGGAGGTTTCTCTCAGTTTATTTAATTCCGGAGGGACAAAGATTGCGTACGACTGACAAGTGGGTTCACTCCGTTTCATTAAAGGAAGGTTCACTCTTAATTTAATTCCGGAGGGACAAAGATTGCGGATGACTGACAAGCGGGTTCACTTTGCCAATTTAATTCCGGAGAAACAATGACTGAGTGGTTTCTTTCTGTTCATTTAATTCCGGAGGGACAACGATTGCGGATGACTGACAAGAGGGTTCACTCTGTTCATTTAATTTCAGAGGGACAACGATTGCGGATGAATGACAAGAGGGTTCACTCTTATTTAATTCTGGAGGGACGACGATTGTGGATGGCTGACAGGAGTGTTCACTCTGTTCATTTAATTCTAGAGGAACAAAGATTGCGCATGGCTGACTGGAGGGTTCACTCTGTTCATTTAATTCCGGAGGGACAAAGATTTTGTACGATTAACAAGCGGGTTCACTTTTTCAATTTAATTCCGGAGAAACAATGACTGACGAGCAGTTTCTCTCTGTTAATTTATTTCCGGAGGGACAAAGATTGCGGACAACTGACCAGCGGGTTCACTCTGTTCATTACAGGAGGGTTCTCTCAGTTTATTTAATTCCGGAGGGACAAAGATTGCGGATGACTGACAAGCGGGTTCACTTTGCCAATTTAATTCCGGAGAAACAATGACTGAGCGGTTTCTTTCTGTTCATTTAATTCCGGAGGGACAACGATTGCGGATGACTGACAAGAGGGTTCACTCTGTTCATTTAATTTCAGAGGGACAACGATTGCGGATGAATGACAAGAGGGTTCACTCTATTTAATTCTGGAAGGACGATGATTGTGGATGGCTGACAGGAGTGTTCACTCTGTTCATTTAATTCTACTTTTGAACAAAAGCGATGCACAGAGTGAACCCTCCTGTATCCGGTTTGGAAAGGAGAGACGAAGAACGCTGACAATTAATCGATTACTACTACCAAGTTAATTGTTTATGGTTGGATGAGTTGATTTATTGGCGAGCAGCCCAGGCCTAGATGGATGCTGCATTTTTAGACGTGCAGCTGAAGGGGCAGAAAAAGGGTTAAGTGCGTCGTCATGTTCATAGCGCGGACCATAACGTTCGGAAAAGGAAATGAGCAAAGATTACTGTGTGGTCGAATGTTTTGACGCGTGTTTGTGACATCGTCCGTCAGGTGGAGTCTCACCTTCCCCGCTAGGGGGCGTGTTTCAGAGCCATACGTGGGGGAGGGACACCAGCTCCCCGTCTATCTGGAACTCCTCGGCTCCGTCGGGGGAGAAGAGGTAGGTGGGCGGTTTCCAGGGAGACTCCTGCAGGCAGGAGGGGTACAGCTTGCCCACGGCGCAGCGGAAGTCCTTGCCCAGGTCCCAGAGCACGCGCTCGGACACGTGCTGCCGCAGGCACCAGCGGTCCAGCTCCACGTCGTACTGGTAGACGGCGTACTTGGCGCGCTCGTTCATGTGGGTCTCGCGCATGAAGATGCACAGCGAGTTGAGCAGCACCACCGCCCGCACGCACGGGTCCGCGTAGCGCTTGGCGGGGATGTTGGCGGCGGGGCGCCACTCGTTCTTGTTGAGGTCGTAGACCTCCACGGTGACGGAGGGGCCGTCGATGGTGCTGGTGGGCAAGCGGATGCCCGAGTTGCTGACCACGTGGAGGCCGCCGATGTAGAAGATGAGGTCTCCGAAGGCGGCGGCGGAGGCGAAGCAGCGGCTGGTCTTGCGCATGGCCATTTCCACCCAGGCGTCGCCGCGGGGGAAGTAGCAGTACATGATGTCGTGCGTCATCACGTAGATGCGGTCGTGCACCACCACCGACGTGCACCAGTTCCAAGCGAAGGGCAGCGGGCTCATCATGCTCCACTCGTCCTTCTCGCAGTCGTATCGCTCCACCGTGCGCTTGTTCAGCTCGCCGCCGACGTTGTCGCCGCCGATTGCATAGATGTAGCCGTCGCAGTAGACCAGCGAGGGCTTGAGGCGGGCGCACAGCATGGGGGTCTTGGCCACCCAGGAGTTCTGTTGGGCGTCGAACCAGAAGAAGCTGTCCACCGAGCGCAGGTCCACCAGGCCGTGGGTGGCGATGGAGTCGTTGAGGATGATCTGACCGCCGGCGATAAAGACGTCGTTGTCCGGGGTGACCAGGGCCCCCACCTTCTGCAGGTCTCCGGGGGGGTTACAGAGTTTGTAGACTTTCTCGGCCTGCGGGCTGTAGCACACCACGGTGGTGGGCGGCGACATGGAAAAGAGGCGGGCCTCGTCCTGCGGCTTCGACAAGGCCTCGATGAAGATGAGCATCTCCTCCTTGGTCATTCCCAGGCGGGGCTTGAAGAACTTGGGCATGGACTTGTAGAGGCCCTGCACCACTACGGACTTGTCGTTGGGGGGCAGGCCCTGGAACCAGGCGCGCTGCGTCACCTCGGAGAGCGCGTCGATGCGGATCTGACTGAGCACGGAGGACAGGTGCTGCGAGCGCGCCTCCATGTTGTACTCCAGCCACAGCATGGCGGCCTCGCGCACAGTCTCCTCCTTCTCCACGTTGAGGTTGTCGCTGCTCAGGACGTCGATGAGGAGCTCGTGCGAGAGCTGCAGGAAGGCGTCCTGCCGGTACACGGTGGGGAACTTGTGCTCCACCATGCGCTTGGCGCTCTGCTTCAGCTCGCTGCAGCTGAACAGGTCGCCGATGCTCAGCATCCGCACGCAGTTCTCCGGGTGGATCTTCTTCACCAGGTAGTCTCGGCACTGCAGCAAGACGTCCTCCACCTGCGAGGAGAAAAAAAAAAAAAAAAAAACGCCATCAGTTTGAAGAACGAGACCAGCGCGACGTTGACCCGCTGACCTGTAGGAAGCAGGCGGTCTCGTAGAGCAGCTCCACCGTGCTGTCGCTGATGGCCAGGTGGCCCGTGTAGGCGTACGTGATGATGATCTGCAGCGTGGCGGCGTCCACGTTCCTTAGGCGCACGTGCGTCTGCTTGCTCTCGCTCAGCCCGCTCATGAACATCGCCCTGGAGGAGGCAGGAAGTCACATGCGTCAACATCAACAATCCAATCACATAAAAACTGATGTTTTGTTGCAGTAGAAGTGTTTGTCGTGCAAAGGCCAATAAGTAAATAAATAGTTCAACAACAATTAGTGGACATGATTGACAGTAAAAATAAAATGCAGACAAACATTTGTCGTCATCAACGTGTCACTTAACGAAATTCTAATTAGACTCGGGCAATTAATGGAATTTTCATTTCCTCCCAATCATGAAAATATAACATGCGTACGAGCTTGTAACAGTGGAAGGAGTAAAGAGCAAATGAGTGCAAAAGAAAGCACGTCTACTAGAACAGTGTTTTTCAACCACTGTGCCGCGGCACACTCGTGTGCCGTGGGAGATTATCTAATTTCACCTATTTGGGTTGAAAATATTTTTGCAAACCAGTAATTATAGTCTGCAAATGATGTGTTGTTGTTGAGTGTCGGTGCTGTCTAGAGCTCGGCAGAGTAACCGTGTAATACTCTTCCATATCAGTAGGTGGCAGCAGGTAGCTAATTGCTTTGTAGATGTCGAAAACAGCGGAAGGCAGTGTGCAGGTAAAACTGTGTGTAATGCTTAAACCAAAGATAAACAAAAGGTGAGTGCCCCTAAGAAAAGGCATTTAAGCTTAGGGAAGGCTATGCAGAACGAAACTAAAACTGAACTGGCTACAAAATAAACAAAAACACAATGCTGGACGACAGCAAAGACTTACTGTGGAGCAATGACGGCGTCCACAATGTACATCCGAACTAGGGGTGGGCGATATGGCCTTTTTTTAATATCTCGATATTATTAGGTCATATTGCGATACACGATATATATCGCGATATTTTGCCTTAGCCTTGAATGAACACTTGATGCATATAATCACAGCAGTATGATGATTCTATGTGTCTACATTAAAACATTCTTCTTCATACTGCATTAATATATGCTACTTTTAAACTTCCATGCAGAGAAGGAAACCACAACTAAGTCAATTTAGCAAAAGTGTATTTATTAAACAGTTGTTAAGCAGTGGCACAAACATTCATGTCATTTCAAAACAGAAAGTGCAAGATTGTCAGAGACATTTTTAAAACAAGCTATTAGTGCACTTTTGTGCATGATGTCACACAAGATATTTCAATAAGTGTCAAATAAAAATGAGCTGCATAATAGGAAATCAAATAGTGAATGTCCTTCACTATGTGGTAGGTTCCTGCGGACGTTATCTCCTTCAGTTGTTGACTATTTTTTCATACGGTGTTGATGTGGAAATGGTTGCTTTGGCATTTTGTTGGGTGGCACCGGCCGGAGATGTTGACATGCAGAGTTTCAAGCACTCTTCATTCCCTAGCAGGTGACTTTTCAAATGATGCTACATATTAGCAGTAATGTTACTTTTTCTCTGCAACATCGCGTGGACATCGGGGGCGGTACCTCTGGATTGGCAGACCGGGGTGGTGGTTCCTCTCTTTAAGAAGGGGAACCGGAGGGTGTGTTCCAACTATCGTGGGATCACACTCCTCAGCCTTCCCGGTAAGGTCTATTCAGGTGTACTGGAGAGGAGGCTACGCCGGATAGTCGAACCTCGGATTCAGGAGGAACAGTGTGGTTTTCGTCCTGGTCGTGGAACTGTGGACCAGCTCTATACTCTCGGCAGGGTCCTTGAGGGTGCATGGGAGTTTGCCCAACCAGTCTACATGTGCTTTGTGGACTTGGAGAAGGCATTCGACCGTGTACCCCGGGAAGTCCTGTGGGGAGTGCTCAGAGAGTATGGGGTAACGGACTGTCTTATTGTGGCGATTCGCTCCCTGTATAATCGGTGTCAGAGCTTGGTCCGCATTGCCGGCAGTAAGTCGGACACGTTTCCAGTGAGGGTTGGACTCCGCCAAGGCTGCCCTTTGTCACCGATTCTGTTCATAACCTTTATGGACAGAATTTCTAGGCGCAGTCAGGGCGTTGAGGGTATCTGGTTTGGTGGCTGCAGGATTAGGTCTCTGCTTTTTGCAGATGATGTGGTCCTGATGGCTTCATCTGGCCAAGATCTTCAGCTCTCACTGGATCGGTTCGCAGCCGAGTGTGAAGCGACTGGGATGGGAATCAGCACCTCCAAATCCGAGTCCATGGTTCTTGCCCGGAAAAGGGTGGAGTGCCATCTCCGGGTTGGGGAGGAGATCTTGCCCCAAGTGGAGGAGTTCAAGTACCTCGGAGTCTTGTTCACGAGTGAGGGAAGAGTGGATCGTGAGATCGACAGGCGGATCGGTGCGGCATCTTCAGTAATGCGGACGCTGTATCGATCCGTTGTGGTGAAGAAGGAGCTGAGCCAGAAGGCAAAGCTCTCGATTTACCGGTCGATCTACGTTCCCATCCTCACCTATGGTCATGAGCTTTGGGTCATGACCGAAAGGACAAGATCACGGGTACAAGCGGCCGAAATGAGTTTCCTCCGTCGGGTGGCGGGGCTCTCCCTTAGAGATAGGGTGAGAAGCTCTGTCATCCGGGGGGAGCTCAAAGTAAAGCCGCTGCTCCTCCATATCGAGAGGAGCCAGATGAGGTGGTTCGGGCATCTGGTCAGGATGCCACCCGAACGCCTCCCTCGGGAGGTGTTTCGGGCACGTCCGACCGGTAGGAGGCCACGGGGAAGACCCAGGACACGTTGGGAAGACTATGTCTCCCGGCTGGCCTGGGAACGCCTCGGGATCCCCCGGGAGGAGCTGTACGAAGTGGCTGGGGAGAGGGAAGTCTGGGCTTCCCTGCTTAGGCTGCTGCCCCCGCGACCCGACCTCGGATAAGCGGAAGAAGATGGATGGATGGATGGATGGTTACTTTTTATAGCAACGCTTTCGCCCCACACTTGACAAATTACGGTTGTCTGTTCGACATATTCCCGCTTGAAGCCAAACCACCGCCAGACAATGGACCTCCTGCTGATTTTTGGGGGAATTAATTATTCCTTCATTTGTTATCAGATTCGCACCTTCTTTCTCTCGTATTACCGCTAGCATCACAGCTAACGTTACCCATGCTGCTACGTGACAGCATGTGACGTGTGTATGAAGGTGCGCTTGTCTGTCTGTGAGAAGGAGACACAGGAAAGAGCGAGGAGAGCATGTAGTGTAATGCCCCGCAGCTAAAAGCAACTGCGTGAGAACGTATACTCGAATATCACCATATACCGTATTTTCCGCACTATAAGGCGCACCTAAAAACCACAAATTTTC
Source organism: Nerophis lumbriciformis (assembly GCF_033978685.3). Taxonomy (NCBI): domain Eukaryota; kingdom Metazoa; phylum Chordata; class Actinopteri; order Syngnathiformes; family Syngnathidae; genus Nerophis; species Nerophis lumbriciformis. Next base: position 48,833,753 of record NC_084554.2, read on the forward strand.
TCAAAAGCTAACAGTGCGCCTTATAACCCGGTGCGCTTTATTACGATTAATTTTCATAAAGTTTCGATCTCGCAACTTCGGTAAACAGCCGCCATCTTTTTTCCCGGTAGAACAGGAAGCGCTTCTTCTTCTACGCAAGCAACCGCCAAGGAAAGCACCCGCCCCCATAGAACAGGAAGCGCTTCACCCGCCCCCATAGAACAGGAAGCGCTTCACCCGCCCCCGGAAGAAGAAGAAAAAACGCGCGGATATCACCGTACGTTTCATTTCCTGTTTACATCTGTAAAGACCACAAAATGGCTCCTACTAAGCGATCCGGTTCATAAAAAGACGCAATCTCTCCATCCGCACACGGATTACTACCGTATTTCACAGCAACTGAACCGCACTGTGGAACGGGAGCACGTACGGTGAATATTCGCACCACAGGGAATGAAGTCATCCTTCACTGTGGTTCTAGCTTGCCATGCTAACTTCCACTCATGGTGATATTCAAAAGGAAGACCTTGCCAAAAGAGACCTTTCCAGCCGGCGTCATCATAAAAGCTAACTCGAAGGGATGGATGGATGAAGAAAAGATGAGCGAGTGGTTAAGGGAAGTTTACGCGAAGAGGCCGGGTGGCTTTTTTCACACAGCTCCGAAGGCGAACACACCTTCACTAAGACGGGCAGACAGCCTCGGACGACATACGCCAACATTTGCCAGTGGATCGTAAATGCTTGGGCAGATATTTCGGTCACAACTGTGGTCCGAGCTTTCCGGAAGGCAGGATTCACAGAACAACAGCGACACTGACTCCCGATGACTTCTACGAGACGGAACCGGCCATTTTGGATACCACGCTTGCGCAACTTTTCAATTCGGACACCGAAGACGAAGAATTCGAAGGATTTACGAATGAAGAATAACTTCAGAAGGTGAGCGCTATGTTTATTTTGTGTGTTGTGACATTAACGTTCGAGCAACATTATGTTACTATTGCTCTACACCATTTTGAATTTTACTATGTTTGTGATTGCACATTTGCGTACATTTTGGGACAGAGTTGTTAGAACGCTGGTTTTCAATATATTATTAAAGTTTGACTGAACTATCTGACTGTTTTTTTGACATTCACTTTAGCGCAGCGTAGGCGCGGCTTATAGTCCGGGGCGGCTTATTGGTGGACAAAATTATGAAATATGTAATTCATAGAAGGTGCGGCTAATAATCCGGTGCGCCTTATAGTGCGGAAAATACGGTAGTCATTTTCTATATCGCACAGAGACAAACCCGCGATATATCGCGTATATCGATATATCGCCCAGTCCTAATACGAACATGACATGACAATCAACAATGTCCCCACAAAGAAGGATAGCAACAACTGAAATAGTCTTCATTGCTAAAACAAAGTAGATGTGGGAAATATCGCTCAAAAGGAAGACATGAAACTGCTACAGGAAAATACCAAAAAAAGAGAAAAAGCCACCAAAATAGGAGCGCAAGACAAGAACTAAAACACTACACACAGGAAAACAGCAAAAAACTCCAAATAAGTCAGGGGTGATGTGACAGGTGGTGACATACACCTACTTTGAGAGAAGAGCTATAGTGATGCATGCTTGGTTATGGTTTAAAGCAGTGGTCCCCAACCACCGATCCGCGGACCGATTGGTACCAGGCTGCACAAGAATTTTTTTAATTTTTTTTTTATTAAATCAACATAAAAACACAATATATACACTATATATCAATGTATATCAATACAGTCTGCAGGGATACAGTCCGTAAGCACACATGATTGTATTTCTTTATAAAAAAGAAATACCCCATTCGATCTGCGGACCGGTACCGTTCCGCGGACCGATTGGTACCGGGCCGCACAAGAAAAAGAAAAAAAATATATATTTTTTTTAAATTAAATTAACATAAAAACACAATATATACACTATATATCAATGTATATCAATACAGTCTGCAGGGATACAGTCCGTAAGCACACATGATTGTATTTCTTTATAAAAAAGAAATACCCCCCCCCCCCCGGTCCGCGGGACAAAAAGGTTGGGAACCACTGGTTTAAAGTCATATCCAACAATTGCGACGACTTTTTACTGTCAACTGAGTTTCGTTTTTTAATGATTTCTGCTGGTGGTGTGCCTCCGCATTTTTTCAACGCAAAAAATGTGCCTTGGCTCAAAAAAAGGTTGAAAAACACTGCTCTAGAAGTTTGGGATCTTACCATGGTTGCTACTTTTTGACACATTGCTAGTGTGCCTAATCAATAATCACTCAAATCAACAAACAAATAAGGCTTATGATTTCCACAGCGGACAGAGTCACATAATTGTCCAATAAAACAGAATCCGCTATCAAACGCAGAATATCCTGAAAATTGACATAAATGTGAGTGAAATATTGTCATTGTGAGAAGGAAAATAAGTTCTTCGGGGCCACTCATTCATCCTCTAAACCAGGGGTGTCAAACTCATTTTAGCTCAGGGGCCGCGTGGAGGAAAAATCTGTGCACACGCGGGCCAAGCTATTAAAATCATGGCATTGAAACTAAAAAATAATGACCACTTCAGATTGTTTTCTTTGTGGGTCCTCCAAGGTTTCTCATTGTCATCCCACTGGGTTGAGTGTTTCCTTGCCCTGATGTGGGATCTGAAACGAGGATGTCGTTGTGGCTTGTGCAGCCCTTTGAGACACTTATGATTTAGGGCAGGGGTCGGCAACCCGCAGCTCCGGAGCCGCATACGGCTCTTTGATCACTGGCTCAGCTGCATACTTGCCGACCCTCCCAATTTTCCCGGGAGATTTCCGGATTTCAGTGCCTCTCGCAGAAAACTCCCGGGATTAAATTTTCTTAGATTTTCACCCTAACAATAATAATAAGGGCATGCCATGATGGTACAGCATTTAGCGCCCTCTACAATCTGTACAAACAGCGTGCCAGTCCAGCCTTTTGTTGTATGCATTTTCTACTTACACACGTAAGTGACAGCAAGGCATACTTGGTCAACAGCCACACAGGTTACACTGACGGTGGCCATATAAAATAACTTTAACATTCTTACTAATAATGCGCCACACTTTGAACCAAAACCAAACAAGAATGACAAACACATTTCGGAAGAACATCTGCACCTTAACACAACATAAACACAACAGAACAAATACCCAGAATCCCAAGCAGCCCTGACTCTTCCGGGCTACATTATACACCCCTGCTACCACCAAACCCCGCCCCCACCCCAACCCTGCTCCCCCACACATCACCCCCTCTCAGTGCGTCGGTTGATGTGGGCGGGGTTTGGTAGCAGGGGTGTATAATGTAGTCCGGAAGAGTCAGGGCTGCATGGGATTCTGGGTATTTGTTCTGTTGTGTTTATGTTGTGTTACGGTGCAGATGTTCTCCCGAAATGTGTTTGTCATTCTTGTTTGGTGTGGGTTCACAGTGTGGCGCATTATTAGTAAGAGTGTTAAAGTTTTTTATACCGCCACCGTCAGTGTAACCTGTGTGGTTGTTGACCAAGTATGCCTTGCTGCCACTTACGTGAGCAAGCAGGAGTCCCATACCACACGCTGGATGTAGTGGGCGCTAAATACTGTACCATCACGGTACGTTCGAGAGAATAGTTGCCTGAATGTCGTAGTATGCTGGAAAAATTGGGAGGTTGACAAGTATGACGCTGTCAAGCGCCATTCATACCAAACTCGAAACCCTTGGTTTATAAATAGCACAAAGCAAAAAAAACAACTTTGTATGCAGTGTTATTTCATTTTAAATTTCAAAAGAATTTTGTGGCTCCCATTGATTTCTTTGATTTGTGAAACTGGTCAAAATGGCTCTTTGACTGGTAAAGGTTGCCGACCCCTGATTTAGGGCTATTAGAGATGCGCGGATAGGCAATTATTTCATCCGCAACCGCATCACAAAAGTCGTCAACCATCCGCCATCCACCCGTTCTAACATTTAATCAGAACTGCACCCGCCCGCACCTGCCCGTTGTTATATATCTAATATAGACGATGCAAGGCATTAGTGAGGTTATAAAGCTTTTGCCTGTTAAAGAAAGGAGACACCAGTGCGCAATCATCTGGGAGCCGCGCTGAGCGCACCTCCAAGTGCGTGGAGGTGCGATGTCCCTCGCACCCGCGGCGGCTCCACCCGGGCTCGCGCCCGAGGCTTCAGCGCGCACCGTGGCGGCCATTCTACTCGTCGCGGCCTAGCCCTCGCGGCTCTCGCTGCCGGCGACGGCCGGGTATGGGCCCGACGCTCCAGCGCCATCCATTTTCAGGGCTAGTTGATTCGGCAGGTGGGTTGTTACACACTCCTTAGCGGGTTCCGACTTCCATGGCCACCGTCCTGCTGTCTATATCAACCAACACCTTTTCTGGGGTCTGATGAGCGTCGGCATCGGGCGCCTTAACCCGGCGTTCGGTTCATCCCGCAGCGCCAGTTCTGCTTACTAAAAGTGGCCCACTCGCTCACCAGGGTGAGCCCCACCCCTTTCGTGAGCGCACTGCGCGCGGAGTGACCCCTGTTACGCCGGGGGCGGCGGGCAGGTAAGCTGCGCGGGCGGAGCGCGCGGAGTGACCCCTGTTACGAGCCCCCGGCCACGGGGGTGGCGGGCAAGTAAGCTGCTTACCTGCTGCGCGTGACGCCGGCCGCGGCGAAGGCGGACGAGGCGGGGTGTCGGTGCGGTGGGCGCGGTGGTGACCCTGGACGTGCGTCGGGCCCTTCTCGCGGATCACCTCAGCTACGGCTCCCGGTGGGGCCCTCTCGGGGGAAGGGGCCTCGGTCCCGGACCCCGGCGAGGCGTCCCTTCTCCGCTCCGTAAAAGTGTCCATCTCTTTTTTTTCTTCTTCTTCTGTTGTGGCATATGCTGCAGGTGCCTGCTCGTTTTTCGTATGTGGGTAACAACATTTAACTATGTATATATATTTCCGAATTGGTTTAACTGCCACCCGCCTGAATCTATTTAAAATATTATTTTTTTTTATTTCAACCGCCCGACCCGACCCGCGGATAAAATCTTTTTTTTTTTTTAATTTCAACCGCCCGATCCGCGGATCATCCGCGGACTCCGCGGTTGTGTCCGCAAACCGCGCATCTCTAAGGGCTATATAAATAAACATTGATTGATTGAGTTTTTAAAAAGTCTAAGCAAAAAAAAAAAAAACAGAAAAAGACAACCCCCTGTTGAATACCACTGGAGCCCCCAAATTTGGACACAGGGTGTCTGCAGGTAAGTGCAATTTCCGGAAGTCTTCCGGAAAAGTTTGCTCCTATGTGCAAGTCTGCAAGCAAAGCCCTGCACCACCCCCCTTCCTGTTTGTTCCTCCCCATCCCTCAGTGGGACCTACGTGACCAGACTGCCGGCCCCCCTCTCTCCCGCCCGAGGCCAGGCATGTGAGGTGTGTGTGTGGGGTTTGCGCTGCTTGGTGGTCGGGTCGGGCGCAGCGGGAAGAAAGGAGGACGGAGTGGCATTTAAAGAGGAAGCGGCCCGACACCTCTGAACCCTGCGGGGGAAATGCCTTACATGTTCACACCAGATAACAAGTGCATGGGGGTGGGGGTTTGGGAAGGATGGTGGGGGTCTGGTTTCTTGGAATGCGGTGTGAGCAAAGTGTAGGGGGGGGGGATGAGACATCGCCTTCGAATGCAGCGCTACTTGTGTGCAGATGGACTCTTCCCAGAGATGAAGCTGTCACACACACACACATGCACACACGCACAAATGAGGCCTCCAGAGGGAATGGCGTTTACAACTCCAGGCGGCATATTGCTTCTAGGACCACACTGCCGTTGAGGCTATAACCCCACAAATCCCACCCATGAATGACGAGGACCACAGCGACATAACTCACATTATTTAGAGGATCTCTGACAGCGTTTTGGCAGTCGGTACCTAAAAACAGCAGAGAGCTGCGGTCATGTACAGAAGATCTTTGACAAGTGTTTGGTTCGGTTTCACTTTCATTTTATTTACGACTACGCCATGTGGTGACGAAAAAGCTTGATGTATGGTTTTTTCAGAACTGATACCGAGACCGATTAGCCAAGGAGGCCGATAACTGATATTTGAAGCCGATGTTCATTTGCGGTAAAAGTTATGAATAGTGTAACGTCAGCTGGACATGTATTTAAGTTGTTTTTTAAACACTATTTTTGAGGAAACGGACCAGTAGCGACATGTTCTATGCCAGGGGTGCTCACACTTTTTCTGCAGGCGAGCTACTTTTCAATTGATCAAGTCGTGGGGATCTACCTCATTCATATATATAATTTATATTTACTTATTTATGAAATATATGTTTTTGTTAACAAGTTAAAGGTGTTTAATGATAATACAAGCATGTTTAACACATATAGTTAATATTGTTAATACATTAAAGGTGTTTAATGATAATACAAGCATGTTTAATACATATAGTTAATATTGTTAACAAGTTAAAGGTGTTTAAAGATAATGCAAGCATGTTTAACACATATAGTTAATATTGTTAACAAGTTAAAGGTGGTTAAAAATAATACAAGCATGTTTAACACAAATAGTTAATATTGTTAACAACTTAAAGGTGGTTAAAGATAAAACAAGCATGTTTAACACATATAGTTAATATTGTTAACAACTTAAAGGTGGTTAAAGATAATACAAGCATGTTTAACACATATAGTTAATATTGTTAACAAGTTAAAGGTGGTTAAAGATAATACAAGCATGTTTAACACATATAGATTCCTTTCTTTCATGAAGACAAGAATATAAGTTGGTGTATTACCTGATTCTGATGACTTGCATTGATTGGAATCAGACAGTGGTGATGATAACGTCCGCATTTTCGAATGGAGGAGAAAAAAAGTCCTCCTTTCTGTCTAATACCACATGAAAGTGGTTGGTTTTTGGCATCTTATTTGTCCAGCTTCCGTACTCCTTTGTATACACTTTACAAGAAATACATTGTCGGCAAACTCCGTAGCTTGCTAGCTTGTGCACGCCAGCTTTCTGAGACTCTTATTTTGGTAGCGCAGGCAGGATGAAGCAAAGCTTTTATTGTGCAACTGTGCAGTCGGTCTTTGGAGTTTTGACGACAGGTACGGCGCCAGAGTCTGTTGAAATAAAGTGTTTCTCGCCTTCCAGTCGGTAATTTTAATGAGCTGGCAGCAGCCAGCGTCATCTCAGAAGACCCTCGGGTGCCGTGAATGTCAATCAAGTGACGAAAGTGACGTCATAGTGAAGATTTATGATCGCTCATTTTTAGGACTATTTTTTTAATGCCTGGCTGGTGATCGACTGACACACCCTCCGAGATCGACCGGTAGATCGCGATCGACGTAATGAGCACCCCTGTTCTATGCCGTGCTAATGTTGTGGTTGATTTAGCACCCCAAGAAAAAATCTGGGGATTTCACAAGCACCTTTATTTCCTGTGTCTAAGTTGAGCATCAACATTTGCTTTTCAAAATATGTGAAATCTCCTGGGAAAATGAGTACAAATATGGGATTTCTCTACATCAGTGTTTTTCAACCACTGTGCCGCGGCACACTAGTGTGCCGTGAGATACAGTCTGGTGTGCTGTGGGAGATTATCTAAATTCACATATTTGTGTTAAAAACATTTTTTGCAAACCAGTAATTATAGTCTGCAAATGATGTGTTGTTGTTGAGTGTTGGTGCTGTCCAGAGCTCGGCAGAGTAGCCGTGTAATACTCTTCCATATCAGTAGGTGGCAGCCGGTTGCTAATTGCTTTGTAAAGGCAGGTAAAAAGGTGTCTTATGCTTAAACCAAAAATAAACAAAAGGTGAGTGCCGCGAAGAAAAGGCATTGAAGCTTAGGGAAGGCGATGCAGAACGAAAGTAAAACTGAACTGGCTACAAAGTAAACAAAAACAGAATGCTGGACGACAGCAAAGACTTACTGTGGAGCAAAGACGGCGTCCACAATGTACATACGAACATGACATGACTGTCAACAATGTCCCCACAAAGAAGGATAAAAACAACTGAAATATTCTTCATTGCTAAAACAAAGTAGATGCGGGAAATATAAGACATGAAACTGCTACAGGAAAATACCAAAAAAAGAGAAAAAGCCACCAAAATAGGAGCGCAAGACAAGAACTAAAACACTACTCACAGGAAAACAGCAAAAAACTCCAAATAAGTCAGGGGGTGATGTGACAGGTGGTGACAGTACACCTACTTTGAGACAAGAGCTATAGTTATGCATGGTTGGTTACGGTTTAAATTCATATCCAACAATTGCGACAACAACTTTTTACTGTCAACTGAGTTTATGATTTCTGCTGGTGGTGTGCCTCCGGATTTTTTCAATGCAAAAAATGTACCTTGGCTCAAAAAAGGTTGAAAAACACTGCTCTACATGACAATAACTCGCCATCTACTCAATTTTATAGCAGTTTATGGATTTAATACATTGTAAGTAGGGAAGTCCGATAATATCAGACTGCCGATATTATCCGCCGATAAATGCTTTAAAATGTAATATCGGAAATTATCGGTTTAAAAATGATCAGTATCGGTTTCAAAAAGTAAAATGTATGACTTTTTAAAACGCCACTGTGTACACGGACGTAGGGAGAAGTACAGAGCCCAATAAACCTTAAAGGCACTGCCTTTGCGTGCCGGCCCAGTCACATATCTACGGCTTTTCACACACGCAAGTGAATGCAACGCATACTTGGTCAACAGCCATACAGGTCACACTGAGGGTGGCCGTATAAACAACTTTAACACTGTTACAAATATGTGCCACACTGTGAACCCACACCAAACAAGAATGACAAACACATTTCGGGAGAACATCCGCACCGTAACACAACAGAACAAATATCCAGAACCCCTTGCAGCACTAACTCTTCCAGGGCGGGCGCTACAATATACACCCCCCACTACCCCCCACATTTTCCAAGATGGCTGACATCATTTCTTCCTGGATGTTACAGAAAGTATGAGAATGTCTGAGCTGCTGCCTGCTCTTCTTTACTTTTATAATAATATTGTAATCGTCAAAATATTTACACAAATTTGGGATTTTTGGCAGAGATATCTTTTCTGTCATCCATCTCTGTCGCGTCCTTATTTGATTGAATCACAAAACATGAAACTCTGCGCGCCCCTTTAAAGAGCCCACACTGCGGGTGCTGCGGACGGAGGCTTGTCGAGCGACTCGATCACTGCAGAAGCGGAAACAAGATGCCGGGAAGGAAGGACAAAAACTGGATTTTATAATGTGACAATTTTACAATGTAAATAGTCATGAAAATAAAGAAAAACCATTGAATGAGAAGGTGTGTCCAAACTTTTGGCCTGTAATGCGTGTATGTATGTATATATATATATGGTAAATGGGTTGTAGTTGTATAGCGCTTTTCTACCTTCATGGTACTCAAAGTGCTTTGACACTATGTCCACATTCACACACTGATGGCGGGAGCTGCCAGGCGAGGCCCTAACCACGACCCATCAGGAGCAAGGTTGAAGTGTCTTGCTCAAGGACACAACGGACGGAGGTTGGTAGAAGGTAGGGATCGAACCAGGAACACTCAGGTTGCTGGCACAGCCACTCTCTCAACCGCGTCACGCCATCCCCGTAACACACACACACATTTTTTCTAATTTCTTTAAAAATAGCCACCCTTTTCTCTGATTACTGCTTTGCACACTCTTGGCATTCTCTCGATGAGCTGAAGCTCATCGAGAGAATTCACTTCACACCTGTGAAGTGAAAACCATTTCAGGTGACTACCTCTTTAAGCTCATGGAGAGCATGCCAAGAGTGTGCAAAACAGTAATCGGGGAAAAGGGTGGCTATTTTGAAGGAACTAGAATATAAAACATGTTTTCAGTCATTTCACCTTTTTTTGTTAAGTACATAACTCCACGTGTGTTCATTCTTAGTTTTGATGTGACAATCTACAATGTAAATACCGGTAGTCATGAAAATAAAGAAAACGCATTGAATGAGAAGGTGTCTCCAAACTTTTGGCCTGTACTGTACTGTGTATATATATATATATCTCAAGTACATATACATATTATATAGATAGTACATACTACATATATAACAAAATGTTAAAAAAATGTTTTTTAGATTTTTTATTTTTTTTTAATTAAGAATCGTTACAAATAAGAATCGTGATCAATCTATTTTTTTTGTGACACTCCTACTTATTACCACCTACTTTACTAATTAGTTATTTTTTAAATACTGAATACTAGTATCGTATGTGTATTTATTGTATCTGATGATGTAGTTGTGTTATAGTTGTGGGGTAAGGCTGACACCGGCGTGGCTCAGGTGGTAGAGCGGCGGTGCCACCAACTTAAAAGGCCCGAGGTTCGATTCCTGCTTCCGCCACCCAAGTCACAGCGGTTGAGACACTTGACCCACCTGCCCCTAGTGCCACCCACACTGGTTTAAATATAACTTAAAGATGTAGATAATGGGTTTCACTATGTAAAGTGCTTTGAGTCACTAGAGAAAAGCGCTATATAAAATATATATGTCAAATATCAGACCGGCTTATCTTTAATATTGAGAAAGAAGAACAATTGAGTTTAAGGGAACCTGCATGTATATTCTCTCTCTATAGGACCCGCTGCATTATTCATTGTAACCAAAGGATGATGGTCCATTATTCATACCAGCAGCTGCTCTTCTAAGACATTTTCAAAAGGTCTTTGGACTCACCTGAAGTAGGAGCTACAGGTGGCCAGAACCATCTTATGACACGGGAACTCGGTGTCCTCCACCAGCAGGACCACGTCAGTCAATAGCTTCTGCTCATAGAAGAACTTGAGCTGCTCCAGCAGGGAGACAGCGTAGTCCATGTTGACCGGCCTGCGCTCGCCCAGATCCGACATTGTCGCATCACACGAATCGCGCCCCAGTTTTGACAGGTCTCGCGGCCGGCAGAACCGGGCTCAATCCGACCGGGAAGAAAAATCTCGAGGGTGAAGGAGAAGGCGGGCGGAGGGCTCCGACACCCTCCACCGGTCCGAGGGGAGGCGCTGGGATCCTGGATGGTCGGCTGCTCCCCAGTCAGCCCAGAGGAGACGCGTGCGGTGGGAGTCCGGAGACAGAAATCCCAGATGAGGACGGGGCCGTTTCCCGCTCTGCTCCGTAGCTCGGCGTGAATGTGTGGAGGTCGGAGGTCATGCGGTGAGGCACTGGGGCGGGGGGGCCGGAGGTAGAGGGAGGAGACAAGTGTCACAATGACCTACATCAGCCTGGAGAGCACAGGAGACAACAAGCAGAGCTGGGATGAGTCACACACTCCATGGAAACTTCTCACTAGACAAATGCACATATTCAAAAGTTAAATATGCCGACTAAACTCCACCGTTTCTGCTTGCTCTTGTGGCTTTTATTGGCAAGACATTTATTCCATACTTGCCAACCCTCCCGGATTTTCCGGGAGACTCCCGAAATTCAGCGCCTCTCCCGAAAACCTCCCGGGACAAATTTTCTCCCGAAAATCTCCCGAAATTCAGGCGGACTCAGGTCCTAATCCGCTAACCCACAATATAACCAGCATACCTGCCCAATCACGTTATAACTGTAGAATAATGGAGGGCGAGTTCTTGGTTTCTTATGTGGGTTTATTGTTAGGCAGTTTCATTAACGTCCTCCCAGCGCGGCAACACACAACAACAGCAGTCACGTTTTTATATACCGTAAAGCAGTTTGTCTGCCGTAAACAGCAATGTTGTGACACTTTTAAACAGGACAATACTGCCATCTAGTGCATTTGATGAAAGCACTTTTGTGCGTGCCACACATCAATGCATCATCAGAGTTCAGCATGGTTAGAAAATTAGTGACAGAGAATAGAACAAGGATGGACAATTCAACCCTTAACTCAACAATGAGTAGATGAGTGGTATGTGTGTAAATAAATGAACACTGAAATTCAAGTATTTATATATATATATATATATATATATATATATATATATATATATATATACATATATATATAGCTAGAATTCACTGAACGTCAAGTATTTGTTATATATATATATATATATTATATATATATATGAAATACTTGACTTGGTGAATTCTAGCTGTAAATATACTCCTCCCCTTTTAGCCACGCCCCCAACCACGCCCCTCCCACCCCGACCACGCCCACCCCCCTCCCGAAATCGGAGGTCTCAAGGTTGGCAAGTATGATTTATTCCAAAACAAGGGGAGAACGATAAAGAAGGAATTACGAACAGGAAAACAAACTTTTTTTTTTTTTACCTACTGGTACCCATTTTTGTGTACCGTATTTCGGACTATAAGTCGCAGTTTTTTTCGTAGTTTGGCCGGGGGTGCGACTTATACTCAGGAGCGACTTATGTGTGAAATTATTAACACATTAGCGTAAAATATCAAATAATATTATTTATCTCATTCACGTAAGAGACTAGACGTATAAGATTTCATGGGATTTAGCGATTAGGAGTGACAGATTGTTTGGTAAACGTATAGCATGTTCTATATGTTATAGTTATTTGAATGACTCTTACCATAATATGTTACGTTAACATACCAGTTGGTTATTTATGCCTCATATAACGTACACTTATTCAGTCTGTTGTTCACTATTCTTTATTTATTTTAAATTGCCTTTCAAATGTCTATTCTTGGTGTTGGCTTTTATCAAATAAATTTCCCCAAAAAAGCGACTTATACTCCAGTGCGACTTATATATGTTTTTTTTTCCTTCTTTATTATGCATTTTCGGCCGGTGCGACTTATAGTCCGACAAACACGGTATTTGGAATCTGCATAAGTCCCACAAATGTGAAATCTAACCATGGAGGCATGGCGCAGATATTTATAAAACAACTTTCTCCAAATGAGCCGTTTGAAATTTGTCACATTCTACCCAATTGTGACGTCAGGGGATATCTCCGTATATGGTAGAAATGTACAAAAATACTTTTGTGCAAGTCCACCATTGTAGTCAGACGCTGTAGTCAATAAATGGTAAATAGGTTATACTTGTATAGCGCCTTTCTACCTTCAAGGTAGGGCTGGGCGATATGGCCTTTTATCAATATCTCCATATTTTTAGGCCATGTCACGATACACGATATATATCACGATATTTTGCCTTAGCCTTGAATGAACACTTGATGCATATAATCACAGCAGTATGATGATTCTATGTGTCTACATTAGGGATGTCCGATAATGTCTTTTTTGCCGATATCCCGATATTGTCCAACTCTTAATTACCGATACCGATATATACAGTCGTGGAATTAACACATTATGATGCCTAATTTGAACAACCAGGTATGGTGAAGATAAGGTCCTTTTTTTTTTTTAAATTAATATAATAAAATAAGATAAATAAATTAAAAACATTTTCTTGAATAAAAAAGAAAGTAAAACAATATAAAAACAGTTACATAGAAACTAGTAATTAATGAAAATGAGTCAAATTAACTGTTAAAGGTTAGTACTATTAGTGGACCAGCAGCACGCACAATCATGTGTGCTTACGGACTGTATCCCTTGCAGACTGTATTGATATATATTGATATATAATGTAGGAACCAGAATATTAATAACAGAAAGAAACAACCCTTTTGTGTGAATGAGTGTAAATGGGGGAGGGAGGTTTTTTGGGTTGGTGCACTAATTGTAAGTGTATCTTGTGTTTTTTATGTTGATTTAATAAAAAATAAATAAATAAAATAAAATAAACCGATACCGATAATTTTCGATATTACATTTTAAAGCATTTATCGGCTGATAATATCGACAGGCCGATATTATCGGACATCTCTAGTCTACATTAAAACATTCTTGTTCATACTGCATTAATATATGCTCATTTTAAACTTTCATGCAGAGAGGGAAATCACAACTACTGTATTTTCCGCACTATAAGGCGCACCTTCAATGAATGGCCTATTTTAAAACTGTGTTCATATATAAGGCGCACCACATTATAAGGCGCATAGAATAGACGCTACAGTAGAGGCTGGGGTTAGGTTATGCATCCCGTAGTTGCGAGACCTGTTGTGGCTCAATATTGGTCCATATATAAAGGCGCACCGGATTATAAGGCGCACTGTCAGCTTTTAAGAAAATTTGAGGTTTTTAGGTGCGCCTTATAGTGCGGAAAATACGGTAAGTCAATTTAGCAAAAGTGTATTTATTAAACAGTTATTAAGCAGTGGCACAAACATTCATGTCACTTCCAAAACAGAAAGTATAAGATTGTCAGAGACATTTTAAAACAAGCTATTAGTGCACTTCTGTGCATGATGTCACACAAGATATTTCAAAAACTGTCAAATAAAAATGAGTTGCATAATAGGAACTCAAATAGTATATGTCCTTCGTTCTGTGGACGTTATCTCCTTCTGTTGTTGATTTTTTTTTTTTCATACGGTGTTGATCTGGTAATTGTTGCTTCGGCATTTTGTGGGTGTGGCACCGAACGGAGATGTTGACATGCGGAGTTTCAAGCACATTCTCTAGCAGGTGACTTTTCAAATGATGCTACAAATTAGCAGTGCTGCTACTTTTTGTAGCAACGCTTTTGCAGCATAATTGTTCAACAATTTCCCGCTTGAAGCCGAACCACCGTCAGACGATGGATCTTCCTCCATTTGTTACCGGGTTCGCACCTTCTCTCTCTCGTATTACCACTCGCAACGCACCGTTAGCATCACAGCTAATGTTACCCATGTAGCTACCTCTCTGCTCGGGGAGGGCGTGTGACGTTGCACGCGCGACAGTATGTGACGTATGTAAGAAGGTGCGCTTGTTTTTTGTATGTCTCTGTGAGAAGGAGAGACAAGAAAGAGTGAGAAACGCCTGTAGTGTAACACCGGAAACTAAAAGCAACAGCGTGAGAACATATACCGTATTTTTCCGAGTATAAGTCGCTCCGGAGTATAAGACGCACCGGCCGAAAATGCATAATAAAGAAGGAAAAAACATATATAAGTCGCATTTTGGGGGGAAATGTATTTGATAAAAGCCAACACCAAGAATAGACATTTGAAAGGCAATTTAAAATAAATAAAGAATAGTGAACAACAGGCTGAATAAGTGTACGTTATATGAGGCATAAATAACCAACTGAGAAGGTGCCTGGTATGTTAACGTGACATATTATGGTAAGAGTCATTCAAATAACTATAACATATACATACCTGCCAACTTTTGAAATCAGAAAAACCTAGTAGCCAGGGTCCAGGGGCCGCAGGCCCCGGTAGGTCCAGGACAAAGTCCTGGTGGGGGGTTCAGGCCCCCCGACGCAAAATGATTATTAGCATTCAGACAGGTTAAAATGTTGCTAATACCATCACTTTTCTATCAGTCACAGTGACTTTTCAAAACAAAAATATTACAGCAAAAATCATATGGGTTGATTGACATGTTTATTCTGTAAGCTAACTTCAATAGTTTGAAATTATTTTGACAGTTAATGCCAGTTATCCTGTCAACCTTTCACAAGACTTCAATTTGTTAATTGAAAGTATAAACAGTATAAACACTTTTTACAGTAAACAAATGGTAAAACAGTACTAAACAATTCCATTAAAAAAAAAATTGGTGTCTTTATTAACTTTCTGTCCAAGCTTGTATAATCTACTACCTTGTTCAATTGTAAAAAATATTCTGTGCCTAAAATTCACATTTCTATCACAATTATCATACTGTAAACATGGTAAGCTAACTTCATTAAAATTAATAGTCCTGTCAATAGCATGGAATTACAATTCAAATGTAGTTTTTTTGTAAGCCTTTCAAAATTATTCAAAATATGAAAAATTAATGAAAATTAATTTAAGCCATCAGACACTTGAAAAGTGGCACATCACATCTCTAATATAATCATTTTAACTTTTCAACAGAAATAGCACTGCAAAAATATTAAGGACATACTTCTGTATTTTGGTAGTTATGCTGTCAACATTTAACAAGATTTCTTCAACTTGGACTTGAAAGCATAAATAGTATAAACACTTTTAACAGTATAACAGTACTAAACAATTCCAATAGATAACATTGGCGTCATTACCTTTTTGTGGCTAAAATCCAAATTTATTCTATCAGATTGATCATACTGCAAAAATGATATGGTAACTTTATGATAAGTTTACTTCATTAAAATGTAATTCAATAGCATCATAAATAAAACTTCGGCATTCATCACATCCAAAGAATCTGTTTGGGCGACGAAAAACGTTGAAAGTTTTCCACTTGTATCGCTAGCAACGGCATTAGACTTGTGTTTTTTGTCCCAACGTGGTCTTTTACATCGCTAATTCCTCCGTGTCCGATCGAAAAATCTTGTCTGCACAAGGTGCAATTCGCGTAGTTTTCACCCTTTTTGGAACAGATAATTATTCCCGGATAGGCTTTTGAATATTCTTCACGGAATGACTGCAGTTTTCTTTTCGGTTTAAGACTCATTTGCGATTTTTCTCCGGCTGATTCCATGATCGTTCGCTCGTTTGGAAACAATGGCAACAGTATGGCGTCACATTAGTGCCAAAAATCCGAGCGCATAAAAACTGTTATCGCGCGCTGATTCTCCACTTCGTGCGCGCGCGCGACACCATTTTGCGCGCGCGTGGTGCCTTTCTGCGCGCGTGCGACGCCTTTCTGCGCGCTCTCTGTGTACTCCTGGCATCTGTCCTCGCGCTGTCATGTTTCTTTTTGGCACTTTGGGGGCGGGTATGC
Source organism: Nerophis lumbriciformis (assembly GCF_033978685.3). Lineage (NCBI taxonomy): Eukaryota > Metazoa > Chordata > Actinopteri > Syngnathiformes > Syngnathidae > Nerophis > Nerophis lumbriciformis. The sequence goes on from NC_084554.2 coordinate 48,850,479, forward strand.
TTAGACGGCCCCTCCTTTCTGATTGGCTGTGAGCATTTTTCATATGACCAATAATTCTCCAGTGTAGCAACGTTGTAGCCATCTTACCTCGGACATCTAGCCTCAATCATTACATTGATGTCAATGGTACATGTACTACTTAAATTACCATAACTTGCTCGATTTTCGACCAATTTACAAACGGTTTGCCTTGTTACAAATCTTATTACATGTAGATATGACATAGGATGCTGTACCTGTTGAAATTACCTCTTTCGCTTTAAAAAAAAAAAAGACTTAATTGTGCAACATAGTTGTGTAGGGTCAGTGTTAGTCAGTTCTCTGATTATTTTAAACTGTTTCAGAATACATTATTAAAAGCTATTTTTAACATTTTAAAAACAAAATTCAAAGATTATTTCATAAATTTTATGGCTGAATCAAAAGAAATTCCATAAATTAGAAAACAAATGTTCAAGAAGAAGTGAAAATATAAAATAATGTTATGGTTGGATGTTATTGCTGGTGGACCAGTTCTGGCTGAAAGATGTGATTATGGTGTTTGTTGTCTTATTATTTATTTGGGTCACATTTTGTATTACCCTGTATTGTGTTTATGTGGTATGAAATAACCTTCATCAGCGCGCGACATTTTTTAATCCACTTCTTCCTCCGTAAATCTTGATACATATTGACGATGACCCGCCCTGCTATACTTCTGATTGGCTCTGAGCATTTTTCAGTGTTTTTCGCTTGACCAATCAGAAAGGAGGGGCCGTATAAGCATACCCGCCCCCAAAGTGCCAAAAAGAAACATGACAGCGCGAGGAGAAATGCTAGGAGTACACAGAGAGCGCGCAGAAAGGCACCGTGATAACGGTTTTTATGCGCTCGGATTTTTGGCACTAATGTGACGCCATACAACTGGTGCCTCGTGCTTGGCAGCGGTGCTATAAATAGCCTCGCGCATGGCATTCGGAATGGCTCGATAGGAAGTTACGGGAAGCAGTGTCGATTGTCATTGTTGTTACGCGATTTCGTGAATAAAACTTTTAAAAAAATATTTTTTTTTAATTAATGAAAAACCGTATTTTTTATCACTGCAACCGTAACCCGGAATAGGTTGATGAAAACCGTACTGATTACGGGAAAACCGGAGTAGTTGGCAGGTATGCATTCGGAATGGCTCGATAGGAAGTTACGGGAAGCAGTGTCGATTGTCATTGTTATTACGCGATTTCGTGAATAAAACTTAAAAAAAAAAAAAAATTTAAGTTAATGAATAGGTTGATGAAAAACGTACTAATTACGGGAAAACCGGAGTAGTTGGCAGGTATGCATATAGAACATGCTATACGTTTACCACACAGTTCATGAAAAACAATATTTTGTGTTATTGTCATTGTAAGTGGGCCTAATCACTTATATTAGAAAATAACCTCATGGAAATGACTGCTGTCATTTGATTATAATAATGTCTGTCTATCTGTGTTGGCCCTGCGATGAGGTGGCGACTTGTCCAGGGTGTACCCCGCCTTCCGCCCGAATGCAGCTGAGATAGGCTCCAGCACCCCCCGCAACTGCGAAAGGGACAAGCGGTAGAAAATGGATGGATGGCTGGAGATTGAACTTGTTATTTAGTCAGGTTTGGGACAGGTGTGCTGCTGGTGTAGCCACAGTGTGCACGTCTGATGTTGCTCACATGGGCTCCACTGAATGCTCAGGGAGTTTTTGCGTTTGCTCACACACATGAAAAATTAGAGGGAACATTGATTCCTTGCATATACCGACCTCTGGACCTCTTCTTCTAGCTTATCTTGGTGACCCTATCACTTACCACTAGTGATGGGTCCGGCAACACCGATGCATCGGCACATGCGTCGAGCTCATAGAGCGAAACCCTGTGTTGGTGCGCGTATCGCTTTTAGAAAGTCACGTGACCGATCATGAGCTGTTTTGGTCACGTGACCGATACGCGAACTGTGTCGCACTCCTCTGTGCCCTCTGAGCGGGTCTTTTCTACAGCCGGAGAAATAATAACTAAGAAGAGAAAGCGTCTAAAATTGAATACGTTAGAAAAACTGTTTTTTTTTTTTTTTTATAAAAATGTGTAAAAAAAAAATAATAATAATAATTTCCAGGTCCACAAGCATCCTCATTCACAACACGTTCTCTTAGATTTCCATGTTATGATACATGTTCATATTATTTATTGACTGTATCTAAAAAAGACAAATAATATATTTTTATTTAAATGAAGTTATTAAATAATCCTAAATGAAATACAATGACTTGGTTTATATTATTGTATATACTAGGTCAGTGGTTCTCAACCTTTTTTCAGCAATGCACCCCCTGTGAATTTTTGTATTAATTCAAGTACCCCCTAATCAGAGCAAAGCATTTTTGGTTGAAAAAAAAAAGATAAAGAAGTAAAATACAGCACTATGTCATCAGTTTCTGATTTATTAAATTGTATAACAGTGCAAAAATATTGCTCATTTGTAGTGGTCTTTCTTGAACTATTTGGAAAAAAAGATAAAAATAACTAAAAACTTGTTGAAAAATAAACAAGTGATTCAATTATGAATAAAGATTTCTACACATAGAAGTAATCATCAACTTAAAGTGCCCTCTTTGGGGATTGTATTAGAGATCCATCTGGATTCATGAACTTAATTCTAAACATTTCTTCACAAAAAAAAAATATTTATGGAACATGTCCACAAAAAATCTAGCTGTCAACACTGAATGTTGCATTTCTTTTCACAGTTCTTTTTGACAGACATTTTAGTGACAAACCTGAGCTTGTGCTTCACTGAGTTTATGAACTTACATTCATATTTTGTTGAAGTATTATTCAACAAATATATTTATAAAGGATTTCTGAATTGTTGTTATTTTTAGAATATTTAAAAAAAATCTCACGTACCCCTTGGCATACCTTCAAGTACCCCCAGGGGTACGCGTACCCCCATTTGAGAACCACTGTACCGTATTTTCCGCACCATTAGCCGCACCTAAAAACCACAAATTTACTCAAAAGCTGACAGTGCGGCTTTTAACCCGGTGCGCTTTATATATGGATTAATATTACGATTCATTTTCATAAAGTTTCGATCTCGCAACTTCGGTAAACAGCCGCCATCTTTTTTCCCGGTAGAACAGGAAGCGCTTCTTCTTCTACGCAAGCAACCGCCAAGGTAAGCACCCGCCCCCATAGAACAGGAAGCGCTTCTTCTTCTACTGTAAGCAACCACCCGCCCCGGAAGAAGAAGAAGAAGCGCGCGGTGCATGCTGGGATATGTGACGTTTCATTTCCATTTGTGTGTTTATGTAAAGACCCCAAAATGGCTCCTATTAAGTGTGTTGTCTGTCTAATTATAATTAATGCAGACGAGGCGTGTTAACTGAGTTCTCAACGTTTACTCACAGCGTGCTCATAACCACATTCTAACTGCCAGCATACAACAACGCTTCTCAGGGCTACCGCGCATGCTCGTCACTATCGTTGCATGCTGGGTAGTGTAGTTGTTATATTTGCTAGCTCATAACATCACATTGAGAGACACGTTTACGCGCTTAATTCAATACTCGCCGTCATTCCGGGTGGATTGACAAAAGACCTCCAGCCGCTAGATATTGGTGTCAACAGGGCATTCGAAGCTAGACTGCTAACTGCGTGGGAACAATGGATGACCGAAGGCGAACACACCTTCACTAAGACAGAGGCAGCGCCGGACGACATTCGCCCAACTTTTCAATTCGGACACCGAAGGAGAAAAATTCGAGGGATTTATGAATGAAGAATAACTTCAGAAAGTGAGCGTTATGTTTATTTTGTGTGTTGTGACATTAACGTTCGAGCAACATTATGTTGCTATTGCTCTGCACTATTTTGAATTTTACTATGTTTGTGATTGCACATTTGCGTACATTTTGGGACAGAGTTGTTAGAACGCTGGTTTTTAATATATTATTAAAGTTTGACTGACCTATCTGACTGTTTTTTTGACATTCCCTTTAGCGCAGCGTAGGCGCGGCTTATAGTCCGGGGCGGCTTATTGGTGGACAAAGTTATGAAATATGCCATTCATTGAAGGTGCGGCTAATAATCCGGTGCGCCTTATAGTGCGGAAAATACGGTACTAGGTCATAAAATCAGTGCCAGTTGAGTCGTTCCATAGGTTGCCTGTAGGGATTTTTAATGTCCAGCAGATGTCAGTATTTAGTGACACAGTATCGACACAGTATCAATACAGTTTTGCAATGTGTCGAAACGCTTCATGACGCCTCATCAACCCATCACTACTTACCACCATCCTTAAATGGACATTCACTACTGTTGTAATCATAATATGGTATTGTGAATAAACTTGAAACTTGAAAAGTCTGGGCTTCCCTGCTTAGGCTGTTGCCCCCGCGACCCCACCTCAGATAAGCGGAAGAAGATGGATGGATGGAGTGTTGTCATGCTAATGCTACTAGCTTGGCTACATAGTGATCACATCTCCTTTTCGTGGCGTTATAGCAACATTCTTCTCGCTCTAAAACACATAATAAATACAAATACAGCTAAAATAAGCGCGTTTAGAACTGAAAAGTGTTGTTTATTTGAGAGGCGTTTGAATGCAACCTTATGGTGCTAGCTAGGCTAGCTCAATAGTGGCTCCACTTTCCACCAAAACAAACGGCCGTCTCCCACGCCGAGGCCCGTCACGACCACGCCGCTTGAACTTAAAAAAAAAAAGATAACTCTTTGATCGCGCGACTAAATCAGTCCTCGTCCACGCAACGTTACATATGTGGCTCATGTAACGCTAGCTAGCTAGCCACTCAGTTGACGCTAAAACATGAAGCTCGGGACACTCCCACGGACGTGCTTTCTCACCACAATTCGATGACGACTCCCGGCGACGAGAAAGCTTCTCCCTCCGACCGGAGTCGCGGTCCCAAAAAGGCGAGTTTGAAGAGTAAACAAGTGTCGCCCTCTAACAAGCGTCCAGCGCATCTTAAGCGCTTGAAAGCCGGACACTGAGTGGGGAGGCCGAGGGAGAAGACTGCGCATGCGTGAAATCCGGACGCCTTAAAAATGTGAAATGTCTCCCTCTAATGGACGCAAGGCGACATGACACCCAGACAACATTGATATCCTCCATCTTCGTCTTACTTCCATCCATTTTCGACCGCTTGTCCCTTTCGGGGGTGCTGGAGCCTTACTTAAAGCAGCTAATTATCCCCGCCTGCCGTACTAAGAACGTTTAAAAGTTCTCAGCGCCGCATTTGGAGTATGTTTGATTGAGTGTGCGCGCAGGTATAGCCAGGTGTGCGCCATTGGACTAATTGGACGCGTCTTTCATCGCAGCTCCGAGAAGTGACGTCTTGTTTTTGGTTTAAACGCGAATTGTTCAAAAGTTTGGAAAGTCGGGTGATGTTTTTTTGTTGGCCAGCGTCTTTCTGCTGTGTTTTATTTCGGACGGGTTAAGCAGGACAAAAAGGAAGAAGAAATGGACGGTAAGGAAGACTTTTTTTGGGGAGGGGGGGGTGTTTTAGCTCATCCATCCATCCGTTCATTTTTTTCCAAATAATCTTACTCATCTCACCATATGAAATTTAAGTATTATTTATTTATTTTTAGTGGGATTACTTATGGAGTAAGGTCCTTGAGGGTGCATGGGAGTTTGCCCAACCAGTCTACATGTGCTTTGTGGACTTGGAGAAGGCATTCGACCGTGTCCCTCGGGAAGTCCTGTAGGGAGTATGGGGTATCGGACTGTCTGATTGTGGCAGTCCGCTCCCTGTATGCTCAGTGCCAGAGTTTGGTCCGCATTACGTTTCCAGTGAGGGTTGGACTCCGCCAAGGCTGCCCTTTGTCACCGATTCTGTTCATAACTTTTATGGACAGAATTTCTAGGCGCAGTCAAGGCGTTGAGGGGATCCGGTTTGGTGGCTGCAGGATTAGGTCTCTGCTTTTTGCAGATGATGTGGTCCTGATGGCTTCATCTGGCCGGGATCTTCAGCTCTCGCTGGACCGGTTCGCAGCCGAGTGTGAAGCGACTGGGATGAGAATCATCACCTCCAAGTCCGAGTCCATGGTTCTCGCCCGGAAAAGGGTGGAGTGCCATCTCCGGGTTGGGGAGGAGATCTTGCCCCAAGTGGAGGAGTTCAAGTACCTCGGAGTCTTGTTCACGAGTGAGGGAAGAGTGGATCGTGAGATCGACAGGCGGATCGGTGCGGCGTCTTCAGTAATGCGGACGCTGTATCGATCCGTTGTGGTGAAGAAGGAGCTGAGCCGGAAGGCAAAGCTCTCAATTTACCGGTGGATCTACGTTCCCATCCTCACCTATGGTCATGAGCTTTGGGTTATGACCGAAAGGACAAGATCACGGGTACAAGCGGCCAAAATGAGTTTCCTCCGCCGGGTGGCGGGGCTCTCCATAGAGATAGGGTGAGAAGCTATGCCATCCGGGGGGAGCTCAAAGTAAAGCCGCTGCTCCTCCACATCGAGAGGAGCCAGATGAGGTGGTTCGGGCACCCGAACGCCTCCCTAGGAAGGTGTTTAGGGCACGTCCGACCGGTAGGAGGCCACGGGGAAGACCCAGGACACGTTGGGAAGACTATGTCTCCCGGCTGGCCTGGGAACGCCTCGGGGTCCCACAGGAAGAGCTGGACGAAGTGGCTGGGGAGAGGGAAGTCTGGGCTTCCCTGCTTAGGCTGCTGCCCCCGCGACCCGACCTCGGATAAGCGGAAGAAGATGGATGGATGGATGGATACTTATGGAGTATATTGTGAATAAAAGTTTGAGCAACTGTTATGTAAAAGAAAAAGGGGTAGTATTAAATAAGCCCTGCTTCTGCTTCTTACCATGAATTGGTTTACGTGGATCCCGACTTAAACAAGTTGAAAAACATATTCGGGTGTTACCATTTTTTGGGTGACTTCCAGCTAGGAGAGGGACTCATTTTGAGTTCCGGACCCAGGTGGAGAACCAAGGCAGGCAGGCCGGCCTTCTTAAAGGGACAGGCACCTAGACAAGGCTTGTTCCCAAGCACCACGCCGCAGTTTCTCCACAGAGTGCCTAGTACCCTAAAATGGTGACACTTTGAAAAAAATCCCACCATTCTTAAATGACGAGAGTCATTTCTACTCCCTGCTTTTACCATACTTAGGCAAATTGACGCCTTTTTTGGGTGACTTCCAGCTAGGAGAGGGACTAATTTTGAGTTTCGGACCCAGGTGGAGAACCAAGGCAGGCCGGCCTTCTTAGATAGTGGTCTCGATTACTGTAACGTATTATTTTCGGGTCTCCCTATGCATTAAAAGATTACAATTGGTACAAAATGCGGCTGCTAGACTTTTGACAAGAACAAGAAAGTTTGATCATATTACGCCTATACTGGCTCACCTGCACTGGCTTCCTGTGCACTTAAGATGCGACTTTAAGGTTTTACTACTTACGTATAAAATACTACACGGTCTAGCTCCGTTCCTATCTTGCTGATTGTGTTGTACCATATGTCCCGGCAAGAAATCTGCGTTCAAAGAACTCCGGCTTATTAGTGATTCCCAGAGCCCAAAAAAAGTCTGCGGGCTATAGAGCGTTTTCTATTCGGGCTCCAGTACTATGGAATGCCCTCCCGGTAACAATTAGAGATGCTACCTCAGTAGAAGCATTTAAGTCCCATCTTAAAACTAATTTGTATACTCTAGCCTTTGAATAGCCCCCTTTTTTTAGACCAGTTGATCTGCCGTTTCTTTTCTTTTCTCCTCTGCTCCCCCCTATCCCTTGTGGAGGGGGAGACACTCAGGTCCGGTAGCCATGGATGGGGTGCTGGCTGTCGGGACCCGGAGTGGACCGCTCGCCGGTGTATCGGTTGGGAACATCTCTGCGCTGCTGACCCGTCTCCGCTCGGGATGGTTTCCTGCTAACCCCACTGTGGACTGGACTCTTACTGTTATTCTGGATCCACTATGGACTGTACTCTTACAATATTATGTTAGACCCACTCGACATCCATTGCATTCGGTCTCCCTAGGGGGTGGGGGGTTACCCACATATGCGGTCCTCTCCAAGGTTTCTCATAGTCATTCACATCGACGTCCCACTGGGGTGAGTTTTTCCTTGCCCTTATGTGGGCTTTGTACCGAGGATGTCGTTGTGGCTTGTGCAGCCCTTTGAGACACTTGTGATTTAGGGCTATATAAATAAACATTGATTGATTGATTGATTGAATTGTACGGAATATGTACTGTACTGTGCAACCTACTAATAAAAGTCTCAATCAATCAATCAATCTTTCTACTCCTTTTCGAGCATGTTGAAAAGAGAAACTGGAAATTGTGATGTATCATGTTGTAGGCTTGCATGTTCCAAATAAACTCAAACTCAGCTAACCTAAAAACCCAACATTTTCCTTGCAGATGGAAGCAAGCCGCCACATTCCTGTGGAAATGGCCAGCAGAGGACTCAACACCCGAGGCCTTTTTTCTACGTGCAACCACCATCTCAGCCGTACTACCTTTACCAGCATTGGCAGATGAACAACCCCTACAACCACTACGCTCTACCTGGAGGTATAAGCTAGCCACAATGTTTTCTAGTTAACTCAGCAGCCAATTCACTCTTTGTTATAAATCCAGGTTTTAATTTCGGCCGTCCCTGCATGGCTCCCTATCAGTACATGCCGTACCCTGGCCTTATGTTCCCGCACAACGCGATGTACCCCATGGATTACCGGCGCATGTTTGAGCCCCGCTTCCAGGCGCCCGCCTGGAACGAGGGGCCGCGCCCGCCGTATCACCAGCAGCCCCACGGGCGACGAGAGACTGCCTCCTCCCAGGTCCAGACAGACCCCAGCGACGCCATAAGCAAGCTCATCGAATGCCTGGACAAGATCCGGGCTAGCGAGTTGCACGGAGCTGAGAGAGAGCTGGACTCGGGGGTGGTGTCCCACGCCTCCGGGATGTTCTCTCCGTCCGAGGCGAAGAAAGGCGAAGAGCAGGTGAACGCCAACGTTCTGCCGGCGGCGCCCGATGCCACCCATTTGGAGTCGACGGCTGTTGTGTTCAGCGACTCCGCCACGGCCGTGTACGGCGGCGGGTCCAGCCGCAGGAGTTTGGACATCCTTAGTCCTCAGGTGTGCTGGTCAGGACGCCTGGACGAGGAGCTGCCTCTCGATAGCTCCTCCATCCGCGAGGACGGTCCTGATCCCGAGCAACCGGCAGCGCTGAAGCACTTCCTCACTCACGAGAAGTCTGAGGTCACAAGTATTCAATCAGATATTCCTGTGGCTGATCAAAGAGCTCCAAAATGTGACGCCGACAACCTCGATCCCAGTGGGGCTCCATCGACATCTCCTTCTCGCCAGGCTGTTCTCAAGGAAGCAAGGAAAAGTGAAGACGATCCTAGCTACCAGATCCTCAAGCTGCCTCTTGAGAGCGTTTTCTCAGCAGGAGCACGGGTTTCTTCACCCCCGACCCCATACTACTACCACCACCTCGCCATGCAGACCACCCACGAGCGCATGAGCGTCCTCAGCCCGTCTCTGGATGAGCTTTCGTCCCGGGATGAGATGTTCTCCACAGACCTGGAGGACGTGGATCTTTTCCCCAGGCGAGCCTACTCGGGCAGGAGGCTGGCAGAGCTCGCGGGGGGAGCAGAAGCCCCGGAAGAGGCGGCACAGGACCTGTGGCTTCCCGGCTCCAAGAGGTTCATGTGCGCCTGCTGCGGCAAAAGTCTGGCTAAAGGCGGAAGTCGGGGGAAAGGTCACAAGGCGTACAGGGATGAGGCCGCAGACTCGGAGGAGGACGGCAGGTACGGAAGAGGGGGCGAGCAGCCGGCCCGCGTGACGCTCAGGAAGCAGCCTGCACCCAGGAAGCCCCACTCGGTCCCACCGAGGCACCCTCCCAAGCCGTGGTACAAGAGAAGCCAGTACAAAGACCCAGCGGAGTCGCTTGAGCCAGACGAGGGTCACGACTCCTCCAAAGTGGCGGACGGCAAAGCTGGGGAGACTGCTGGAGGCGACTTGCAGTGCAGAACATGTCAGGGTACGTAATGTTGTATTGTCTTCCACCAGGATGGTTTCACACGCAAATGACTGAGATTTTTTTGTCTCGAGATTGCTTTAGTAAAAGTACATAAGATGTCAACATGGGCCGAAAATAGTATTTCTTAACTTTGAGGTTATGACACATAATGTATCTTCAGAGCAGGGGGTCAAACTTGTTTTCATTGAGGACCATGTCAGTTATGGCCACTTGCAACGTTCCCTCTAAGGTGCGCGCCTGCGCAATTGCACACTGCTCAAGCGTCCTCTGCGCACAGCAAATATATGCCGCGCACCAAATCAAATCCCATCTGAATTCTAAACAAAATAAACACATTTATTCTGTGTCATTTTGCAATGCAACTCTGAGTGACAGTGACAACAAGCGGCACTAACGGTGTTTGTCAACACCGTTCAATTATTGTAACGTCTATCGAGATGCTTCGAGGACGGGAATTATATCGATCACTTTATTGAGCAAAACCATAACCACACCAAAAACATGAGTAAAAAACTTCTATCTGGAAAAACTAGTCATTTTCTGCCATACAAACCAGGCCAAAAGCAACTTGTCATCTGTCACCAACACGCATAGCACTAAGCCAGTGGTTCTCAAATGGGGGTACGCGTACCCCTGGGGGTACTTGGAAGTATGCCAAGGGGTACGTGAGATTTTTTTTAAATATTCTAAAAATAGCAACAATTCAAAAATCCTTTATAAATATATTTATTGAATAATACTTCAACAAAATATAAATGTAAGTTCATAAACTGAACATCAAATCAAGTAGGCTATTCCATTCATTACCATAAACCCCGAGTTTGACCGTCAATAAAATGTCTGTCAAAAAGAAGTGTGAAAAGAAATGCAACAATGCAATATTCAGTGTTGACAGCTAGATTTTTGTGGACATGTTCCATAAATATTGATGTTAAAGATTTCTTTTTTTGTGAAGTAATGTTTAGAATTAAGTTCATGAATCCAGATGGGTCTCTATTACAATCCCCAAAGAGGGCACTTTAAGTTGATGATTACTTCTATGTGTAGAAATCTTTATTAGGGGCCGCAATGTCCCTTTGGGACAGAGGACCCTATTGTATTTTGTGCGTTTTATTATTATTATTATTATTATTCCGCCGCCTCTTTGAGCTCTAATTTGACCCCCTTAACATGCTTCAAAACTCACCATATTTGACACACACATCAGGACTAACGAAAATTGCCATCTAATAAAAAATAAAAAATAAACTCAAAATTGCGCTCTAGCGCCTCCTAGGAAAAAACACAGACAAAACTGCTTGTAACTTCCAGTAGGAATGTCGTAGAGACATGAAACAAAATCCTCTGTCGGTCTGACTTAGACCTAGATTTCATACATTGACATCCTTCAGCAAAAATCAACAGGTAGTTGGGAATTCCCCCTTCAAAACAACATTTTAGTAAAAACAGTCACTTTTGCCTCTTTGACCTGTAATTTGACCCCCTTAACATGCTTCAAAACTCACCAAACTGGACACACACATCAGGACTGGCAAGAATTGCGATCTAATAAAAAAAAACAACAACCCCAAAACTCAAAATTGTGCTCTAGCGCCCCCTAGGAAGAAAACACAGACACAACTGCTCCTAGGAGGAAAACTCAGACAAAACAGAGGACCCTATTGTATTTCGTGCGTATTATTATTATTATTATTATTATTCCGCCGCCTCTTTGAGCTCTAATTTGACCCCCTTAACATGCTTCAAAACTCACCATATTTGACACACACATCAGGACTGGCGAAAATTGCCATCTAATAAAAAAAAATAAAAAAATAAAAATAAATAAAAAAAAAAACTCAAAATTGCGCTCTAGCACCTCCTAGGAAAAAACAGACAAAACTGCTTGTAACTTCCAGTAGGAATGTCGTAGAGACATGAAACAAAAACCTCTGTCGGTCTGACTTAGACCTAGATTTCATACATTGACATCCTAAAGCAAAAATCAACAGGTAGTTGGCAATTCCCCCTTCAAAACATTTTAGTAAAAACAGTCACTTTTGCCTCTTTGAGCTGTAATTTGACCCCCTTAACATGCTTCAAAACTCACCAAACTGGACACACACGTCAGGACTGGCAAGAATTGCGATCTAATAAAAAAAACAACAACCCCAAAACTCAAAATTGCGCTCTAGCGCCCCCTAGGAAGAAAACACAGACACAACTGCACCTAGGAGGAAAACTCAGACAAAACAGAGGACCCTATTGTATTTCGTGCATTTTATTATTATTATTATTATTATTATTATTATTGCATGGCAGCTCCCTCCATCAGTGTGTGAATGTGTGTGTGAATGGGTAAATGTGGAAGTAGTGTCAAAGCGCTTTGAGTACCTTGAAGGTAGAAAAGCGCTATACAAGTACAACCCATTTACCATTATTATTATTCCGCCGCCTCTTTGAGCTCTAATTTGACCCCCTTTACATGCTTCAAAACTCACCATATTTGACACACACATCAGGACTGGCGAAAATTGCCATCTAATAAAAAAAACAAACCCCAAAACTCAAATTTGCGCTGTAGCCCCTCTTAGGAAAAAAACACAGACAAAACTGCCTGTAACTTCCAGTAGGAATGTCTTAGAGACATGAGAAAACCTCTTTGTAGGTCTCACTTAGACCAACATTTCATATATTGACAACCCCCAGCAAAAATCAACAGGAAGTTTGCAATCCCCCCTTCAAAACAAAAGTTTTGTAAAAACCGGTCACCTTTTTTCGAACATTATCTCCTCTGAGCGCGTTTGTTGTGTCGGCTTCAAACTAGCACAGGAGAGAGATTGAACCCTTCTGATTAAAAGTTGACCAAAGAGTTTTAATTACTGTTTCGGTTTGGATTTTATGTGCCGTCAAAGTCGGTCCCGTCCATCGCTGCGTGCAGCTTTAATTTATAATTGAATCACTTGTTTATTTTTCAACAAGTTTTTAGTTATTTGTATATCTTTTTTTTCCAAATAGTTCAAGAAAGACCACTACAAATGAGCAATATTTTGCACTGTTATACAAATTAATAAATCAGAAACTGATGACATCGTGCTGTATTTTACTTCTTTATCTCTTTTTTTTTCAACCAAAAATGCTTTGCTCTGATTAGGGGGTACTTGAATTAAAAAAATGTTCACTGAAAAAAGGTTGAGAACCACTGCACTAAGCCACTGGTGCGTTTATGGCCACACAAAAAGTCGGACAACTCAAACACCACACAAAGTTACACTATGACCATACTTGCCAACCCTCCCGAATTTTCCGGGAGACTCCCGAAATTCAGCGCCTCTCCCGAAAACCTCCCGGGACAAATATTCTCCCGAAAATCTCCCGATTTTCAGCCGGAGCTGGAGGCCACGCCCCCTCCAGCTCCATGCGGACCTGAGTGAGGACAGCCTTTTTTTCTATGACGGGAGGACAACAGGGTGACAAGAACTAAATCATCCAGACTGGAGATAAATTGTATTATTATGTTTATCTTACCTAAAAATAAATATATTTATTAATTACAAAAAAAAACTAAATACATTTTTACTATATTTTGCTAAAAACATCAAAATTAATTGTGTTTTTATTTGTATTTTTTCTGACTCCTTATTACATCCAGCCATAGAATTATACATTAAAATAAACATATTTGAAATAATTAATTTTAATTATCATAATAATTCATTTAAAATGACCATATAATTCATTTAAAATGACCATATTTAATTATTAAAATAATTGCTTGTTTATCAACAACTTTAGCATTTTATTCATTACATTTTGAAGCTTTCAGAAGCCAAGTTAGGTTATATTCCTTAAGATTTATTTATGCAAGTTTGAAGTATCAATTATCTAAACACAGTTTTGTTTGCATTTTTCCGGATATATATATATATATATATATATATATATATATATATATATATATATGAAATACTTGACTTGGTGAATTCTATCTGTCAATATACTCCTCCCCTCTTAACCACGCCCCCCACCCCCACCCCCCACCTCCCGAAATCGGAGGTCTCAAGGTTGGCAAGTATGCACTATGACTCCTCAGTCATACGTGTGCTTATTTTACTGTCATTTATTATTAATGTTAATTTATTGATATTAATCATGGAATGCTGTTACTAGAGAAAGTTACAGGAATGCACACTTCATCCTATGCTTACATTTCATTGTGCAACATGAGGATGTTTAAGGGCAACTAAATGTGATATAAATGATTTCCAAAGCAGGACCCCCACCCAGACATATTGTACAATACTAATCCATAGCTTATGAAAAACAAGATTTCTTTTATTTTCATTACAAGTGGGCCAAATCACTAATATTACAAAATAATCTCACGAAAATGACTCCCCTCTTTGAGTGTTATTATAAAAGATTGGTTTGAGACAGGTGTGCTGCTGGTGATGTTGCTCACATGTGCTCCACTGAATGCTCAGGGAGTTTTTGTGTTTGCTCAGACACGTGAACAA